>NW_026869284.1:0-169689 GCF_020745735.1 Hemiscyllium ocellatum | reverse complement strand
CTGAATGACTAAAGAAATTGAGAGTCTGCTTAAGAATAAGAAGGAAGGATACGACAGGTACAGGCAGGATAGATCGAATGAATCCTGAGAAGAATATAAAGGCAAGAGGAGTATACTAAAGAGGGAAATCAGGAAGGCAAAACGGGAACATGAGATAGCTTTGGCAAATAGAGGTAAGGAGAATCCAAAAGGATTTTACAAATACATTGAGAACAAAAGGGTAAATAGGGAGAGTATAGAGCACTCAAAGATCAACAAGGTGCCTTTGTGTGGAGCCACAGGAGATGGGAGAGATATTAAATGAGTATTTCATATCAGTGTTTACTCAGGAGAGGGACATGGGAGATGTAGATATACGGAGAAATAGATGGTGATATCTTGAAAAATGCCTATATTTCGGAAGAAGTGCTGAATGTCTTGAAATGCATGAAGGTGGAAAAAATCCCCAGGATTGGATCGATTAGGGTTCAGAAAAGATTTACGTGTGTGTTGCCAAGTTTGAAGGGTTTGAGCGACAGTTGGAGGTGGAACAAGCTGTGGCTGTATTCCCTGGAACGCTGGAGACTGAGGGGTGACCCTATAGAGGTTTATAAAATCGAGTGGAATGGATAAGGTAAATAGCCAAGGTCTTTTCCCTGGGGTGGGGGAAGTGCAGAACTAGAGGGCATCGGTTTCGGTTGGGAAGGGAAAATGCAAATGAGATGTAAGGGGCATTTTTTCACTTAGAGGGTTGTACGTGCGTGGAATGAACTGTCAGACGAAGTGGTGGTGGTTAGTAAAATTGCAACATTTAGATGGCGTCTGTATTGGTATATGAATAGAAAGTGTTTAGAGGGATATGGGCTGAGTGTTGGCAGGTGGGACTGGATTGGGTTGGGATATCTGCTCGGCATGGACAAGTTGGACCGAAGGGTCTGTTTCATGCTGTACATCTCTTTGATCCTGTGACTGTAATTTAGAAAGGGCAATAATTTGACATGCACTATCAAATAAATAAATCGTTTATGTTATTAAATTGTAGCAAACAATAAGTTGAAAACTTGCTATTTTTAGAATGAATGATAAAGAACAAAGAACATTCCAACACAGGAACAGACCCTTCGGCCCTCCTATCCTGTGCTGATCCAGACCCCCTATTTTCTAAACCTGCCACCTATTTTCTGAGGGTCTGTATCACTCCGCACCCTGCCCATTCATGTATCTGTCTAAATACATCTTAGATAACGCTATCGTTCCTGCACCTACCATCTCCACTGGCCACATGTTCCAAGCTTCCACGCCCTATGTGTAAAAAATTCCCACATATATCTGCCCTAAACCTTTCCTCTCTTACTTTAAACTCATGACCACGAGTAACTGAGTTCCACAATCTGGGGAAAAAGCTTCTTGCTATCCACCCTGCATATATCTGTCTTGATTTTGTAGACCTCAACCTTCATCTTTGTAATGAAAATATTCCTAATCTACTCAATCTTTCTTCATAACCAGCACCGTCCATCCCACACAGCATCCTGGTGAACCTACTCTGTACCCTATTCAAAACATCTACGCCCTTTTGTTAATGTGGTGACCAGAACGATGTGCAGTATTCCAAATGCGACCAAACCAAAGTCTTATGCAACTGTAACATGACCTGCCAACTTTTGTACTCAACACCTGATCCAATGAAGGAAAGCATGCCATATGCTACCTTGACTACTTTACTGACCTGTGATGGCATCTTCAGGAAACAATGGACCCGAACACCCAGATCTCGCCGTAAATCAATTTTCTCCAGTACTTTTCTGTTTACTGCATTGTTCACACTTGAACTGCATCTTTCAAAATGCATCACCTTGCATTTGCACTGCTTGAACTCCATCTGCCAATTCTGTGCTCATCTCTCCAATCTTTCTATATTCTGCTGTATTCTCCAACAGTCCCCTTCACTGTCTGCTAATCCAACCATCTTGGTGTCATCTGCAAACTTGCTAATCAGGCAAACGATACCTTCTTCCAAATCATTGATATATATCACAAACAACAGACGTCCCAGCACTGATCACTGTTGCACACCACTGGTCTTAGGTCTCCACTTTGAGAACTCCCCTTCCACTACTACTCTCTGTCTCCTGTTGCCCTGCCAGTTCTCTATCCATCTAGATAGAACATGCGACTTCACCTTCTCCATCAGCCGACCATGGGGAACCGAATAAAACGCCTTACTCAAGTCCCTCAGCATCTTCTCCAGCAGCTTCCCTACCACTGATGTCAGGCTTGCCGGTCTGCAATTACATGGATTATCCCCGCTATCGTTCTTAAGCAAGGAGACAATATTAGCAATTCTCCAGTACTCTGGGACCTCACCCATGTTCAATCATTGTTCAAAGATATATGTTAAAGTCCCAGTTATTTCCACACACATCCCTCAGTAATCTGTGGTTGATCCCATCCGGACTTGGGGGCTTGTCCACCTTAATAGCTTTTAGAGTATCCTAAACTTCCTCCCACTTTATGTTGACTTTACGCAGAGTACTCAGAGATGTATCCCTAAACTCAACGTCCGTCATGTCCCTCTCCCTGGTGAATACAGATGCAATGTACTTGCTACAAAACTCACCCGCTTTATCTGACTCCACGCATAACTTTCTTCCTTTGTCCTTGTGTGGCATAAACATTTCTCTAGTTACCCTCTTGCTCCTTGTATATGAAAAGAACTCTTTGGGATTTTCCTCAACCCAGTTTACTTACGATATCTCATGAACACTTTTAGCCCTCTTAAATCCTCGATATTTACTGTGAAATGTGGCTAATAAAAAGAAAATAAACATTTGTTCGTGCGAGTGGGAACTCAGATCTTTTCAAATTGTTTTGTGCCAAAACATATTTGAAAACTGTCTCAGTGAAAATAAAAAGCAAAAGTAGAAACCTCTTTGGAAGAGTAATTTTCAGGCACTGTCCCCCCCCAAAAATACTTTTGAGGTAGAAAAGAATGAGGGTTTGTAACAAGGGCACAACAGTAAGTATGGGCGGTTTGAACATGCAAATTAATTGGCTCATTTAATCAACTGGACAGTGATATCCTTGAATAAAGATTCATAGAGTGCATGTATGATTATTTCTGAGAGCAGGACGTCATGGAACCAACCAGAGAATGGGATGGCACGGTGGCTCAATGGTTATCACAGCATCAGGGTCTCAGGCTCGATTCCAGCCACTGGGGACTCTCTGCGTGTAGTTTGCACATTCTCTCCCTGTCTGTATGGGTTTCCTCCCACAGTCCAAAGATGTGCAGGTCGGGTGAATTGGCCATGCTAAGTTGTCCATAGAGTTAGGTAAATTACTCTGAGGGAAATGGGACTGGGTGTGTTACTCTTCGGAGGGTCGGTAATGACTTGTTGGACGGAGGGCATGTTTCCATACTGTAGGGCATCTAATCTAATTTAGATTTGATACTACGTAACAAGGAAGGATTGGTGGATGAGCTTTGCCTTGGAAGGAGTAACCACAACTTGCTGGAGTTTCACATTCAGATTAAAAGAGTAAAGACTGAGTCATACATGAGAGGTTTAGTGTTAGGTAATGGTAATTATACTGACCTAAGGAAGGATTATGCTGTGGATACTCTGGGGGAAGAAAAGAACAGTCAAAGGCAGGACAGCTGACGAAATTTGGCTAATAATTAGGGAGATACGAAAGACCGAAGAGGAATTGCATTACAGAGAAAAATCATCCATATCTTGATAAGGAAGTCAAGGATAACATGAAGGAAAATCCCATTGCATGTCATACTGCACAAGTTAGTCGCACTGTGTAGGATTGAGCAAGTCAGTGGCCTCGTGGTGTTATCATTGAATTCCTATGTGATACACCCCAGATAATGTTCGAGTGACCTGGGTCCAAATCATGCCACAGCAAGTGGCGGAGCTTGAATTCAATTCTGGAATTAAGAGACTGATGGTGTTATGAATCGATTGCCAAGAAAATCTGACCTGGCTCACTGATGCCATTTAGGGAAGGAAACTGCCATTCTACCATAGATTCACAACTCTCAGACTGAAGATGTTTCTCCTTATCTCCGTTCTAAAGATGTTCTCTCGACTCCCAGGCTATGTCCTTGAGTCCTTTCTCACCTAATAGTGGAAGCATCTTCTAAACGTCTACTCTGACCAGGCAACCAGTATTCTGTACGTTTCTGTTAGATCCCCCTTCATCCTTATAAACTGCAGAGAGTATAGACCCAGAGACCTCATATGTTGAGCTTGTCATTTCTCGGACCATTCTTATGAAGCTCCTCTGAACATGCTCCGGGGTGGTACATCCTTCCTGAGTTATGAGGCCCAAAACAGTACACAATAAACCAAATGTGGTCTGACCAGAGTCTTATAGAGCCGCGGAAATCCATCCATTCAAGCCATTGCAAAACAAATAACATCATTGTATTTGCCTGTCTGACAAGACAGGCCACCTGAAATAATAATCTTACAATGGGCAATAATAAATTTACCATGGAGTTCCAAAAATGAACGATGATTAATGCATGCTGGGAAGTAGAACCCAGCCTTGACCAAAGTCTCTGTGCTCATCCACATGCTGCTGAATCCAGACAGGCTGCAGCTACCCAGAGATGACTTACAAACAAACCTGACAGCTCCGGACCCTGTAACACAAATCTGAAGTTTGATCTGAGTGGGAGAATGGAATGTTGCCCTTGGGCCATCAATGTGACAACCCCAGGTTGGATCTGATTGATCAGGGTAAATGAACCTGATCATTCCATTGGCAGATTCTCATAACCATCCCAAAATGCGTGAAGACTTGGGAGGATAAGAATCACTGTAAAACCCCTCAGAGAGTGGTAACTTGAGAATAACCACTGAAAGACATGACACCTGCAAGTCCATCAGGAGGGGAAGGTCACCTTCTGGTGGGGTGGTATGTGATCATCCAAACTTAAGTTAAATCATAAGATAGATTGTAGTGTTTTTCATTACAGTATAATGCATTTTATTGTTCTAATACTAATTGTGTTCAATCAACAAATATCTTTGCTAAAAAGAGTTGACTCAGTTCTTTTGCTGAATATAAGATTTCAAGCAGACTATATGGCAGATACACCACGTTCCTAACTACTGACACAACCTGCACATTTACCTTGAGACAATCCTGACTGAAACTTGCAACACTCCGCACTTCAGACTTCTGAATTTTCTCCCCAGTTATAAAATTATCCATGCCTCTCTTCTTCCCACTAAAGTGCATCACCCCGCACTTTCCAAAGTGTACTCCATCTGCCACGTCTTTGCCCACTCTCCTACCCTGTCTAAATCCTTCTGCAGCCTCCCTGCCATCTCAATGATTCCTGTCCCTCTACCTACCTTTGCTTCATCTAAAAAGCTCGTTTGATTGCCCTCAGTACCTTCATCTAGATTGTTCATGTACAAAGTAAAAATTTTTCGTTCCCATGTGGAACACCAGTTGTCATTGCCTGCTATCCTGAGAAGGACCCTTTTATTCCCACTCTCTACCTTCTGCCAAACAGTCAAGCTTCTGTACAAACTAGGACCTAGTCTCTGATACCAAGGGCCCTTATCTTACTCAGCAGCCTCCTGTGAAGCACCTTGTCAACGTCCTTATTGTAGTCCAGACACATAGTATCCATTATCTCTCCTTGGTCTAACCTGCTTGTTACATCCTCAAAGCGTTCTAACAGATTCATTAGCATGACCTCCCCTTGTCAAAACCATACCGACTTCGCCCTACTTTGCCATGCACTGGCAATTATTCAGAAATCTCATCCTTCACAATGGATTCCAGGAACTTACCCACGGTCGAGGTTAGGCTGATCAGTTTGTAATTTTCTGCCTTTTGCCTTATCCGTTTTCATACATGGAGTCAGCGAGATCCGAGATGGCGGCGAGCCAGTAGGTCTGAGTCTGCAGAGCTTTGCCCAAGACTCAGAAAAAGTGGGAGATCCACCCTCACCTCACCTGTTAAATTATTTAAACCAGTTTTTACCCAGCAGTCTTGGCTAATCTACATCAAAGATTAGAATTTGACGGTTTTCAAAATGACCAAAGGCAAAGGTTCTCGCTGTTCACAACAGGAAGGGACCCCTCGCCACACACACCCCCTTCCCCACCACCACCACCCTGTAGCAACATAAACCTCTGCGGCCGCCCCGGGGGACTCACCTGTAGGGGCGAGCCTGATCTCGGAGCTTGTTAAACTCCGAGTGAAGATTGATACTTCCACTGAAGAGACCCAGTGCAGGTGGGAGTCAATCTCGGTCATGCTGCAGTGACGTGACGGAGAGATCGAGAAACTCAGGAAATCGAGGTCAACAGAAGAATATTCGGTTGCTGAGCCTTCCTGAACGGGAGGAGGAAGGGCGGCTTGTTGATTTCCTGGAGCAATGGCTCCCACACTGCTGAAACTGGAGTCAGCGCTGGGCCGGGTGCGGGTTGAATGGGCCCACCGGGTTGCTGTGAGCTGGCCCGGGTCAGACCAGCGCCCCTGCCTAGTCCTAGTTCAACTTCAACATTAGAGGGAAAAACAGATGCTGCTAGAGGCCTTCAGAGTCTTGGGGAAGGATTCTCATGCCATGATCTACAAGGGCTCCAGGATAATCTTCTTCCAGGACTTCTCTGTGGCTGTGTCCATAAGTGCAAGGCATTTGTTGAGGGTACGAAGCATTTGAGGGATTTAAATACTCAATATTCTATGCGCTGCAGTCATGGAGGATCTGTATATTACTTCAGATTACCGGAAAAAAAAATAAAATAATACCTGGATGCTCTCACATAGACTGAAGGACTTGACATGTATGGATAATGACTTTATTTTGCCCCTGCTTTTGTTTTTCTCGCCCTTTCTTCCTCTTTCTTGTCTCCATGATTCCTTGGTGAGGGGATGTGACGTGGGAGACCCTTCCTTATCCTTTCTATGGACCCTTACCTATAGCGAGTGGAGTTTATTTGATTATATGTGGGCGTTTTTTTTAACTTTGGTTGCTTATTACTTGCTGGGATTGTAATTTTTTAAATTTATATATTTTCAAATTGTGTTGTCTTGCTAAGTGTATCTAGGTGTTGGTATGTGGGAGTCGCCTACTTTTAATTTCTGTCTTATAAGATGTTGGAATTTATTTACTCCATATTGTAATGCCTGGATCGAGGGTATGGCTCTCACTGGGAGATGTAATGGTTGGATTATTGGAAGATGATAGTGCCCCTTGTGAACAAGGGGGAAAGTCTCCTTTTAAATATGTTTTATGTTATTTGTTTTTAGGAGTGGTTCTTAGTTGTTTTGATTTAGCTGCTTTTTAAGAGTGTTTCGTATGTGAATCATTTTTGGTTTTAATTCATTGTCTTTTGAATGGGGTTCTTCCTCCTGGGGGGTTTCGGGCTTGCTTGAATTATCATGGCTAGTCATTAGTTTAGGTGGTGCACCTGAAATATCAAGGGGAGCCACTCACCAATCAAAAGGAACAAGATATTATCAAGTCTTTAAAAAGAAAGGGCAGATGCAGCCCTTCTACAGGAGACACAGCTACTTGCTAAGGAGCATTCGAAGCTGCAATAGGGTGGTTTTGAAAAGGTGTTCTTTTCATCTTTCAGCTCAATAAGTAGGTGAGTAGCCATTCTTATTCGGAAGAACCTACCTTTCCAAATGCTAAGCCAGATAAAATATGAGTCTGGACGGTATATATTCATTAATGCGCTAATATATGGGGAGGTATATGTGATTTTGAATCTTTGTTGCCACCACCCCCACCCCACCCCCGGCACACCCTTTTAAATTTGTAATGGAAGTGTTCTCGGGATGCACCACACAATTATAGGGGGATATTTTAATTGTATCATCAACCCAGGGCTGGACAGAATACATAAGAGCTCTGCGGGCATATAGAGTCATAGAGTCATATAGATGTACAGCTTGGAAGCAGACCCTTCAGTCCAACCTGTCCATGCCAACCACATATCCCAAACCAAACTAGTCCCACCTGCCAACACCCAGCCCATATCCCCCCAAACCCTTTTTATTCATATACCCATCCAAATGCCTCTTCAATATTGTAATTGTACCAGCGTCCACCACATCCTCTGGCAGCACATTCCGTACCCATACCACCTCTGTGTGGAGAAAAAGTGTCCCTTAAGTCTCTTTTATGTCTTTCCCCTTTTCAACCTAAACCTATGAACTCTCATTCTGGACTTCCCGTCCCCTGGGAAAAGACTTTGTCTATTTGTCCTATCCATGCCACTCATAATTTTGTAATCCTCCATAAGGTCACCCTTCAGCCATCTTTAAGATCTCGGCAGTGGGCGGATATGAGTAGGGAGTTGGGGCAGGTAGACGTGTGGAGGCGTCTTCACCCTCAGGGTAAAGACTTTACTTTTTAATCTAACCCACACAAATGCCAGACCAGAGTCGATATGTTTCTGTCCCTTCGACACTTTTGAAATCAATATTGTTTTGTAAAGTAGGTAATATAACTATTTCCAACCATGCCGCAGTATATATGGAGGTTAAGACTAGTGATGATAAGACAGCTTCCCGAAATTGGCGTATGGACCTTTTCCTATTGAAGGATAGTAAGTTCACACAATATTTCTTGCATGAATTTAAAACCTTCTGGGATATCAACTCAAACACGGCCAGTAACCCTTTGGTGATGTGGGAGACTGCTAAGGCATATGTGTGATGCTTGGTTATCTCATTAAGACAAAAGGGAGAAGAAAAGCATATGCTTGTCGCTCGCCTGAAGGCGGGTGAGACAGTGTATGTGGATAGACTCTCCATTACTAAACTGCAGCTGATCACAGCCCATAGGGCAACTTTGAATACCACACTTACTCAAACAGCATATTACTGGCGAAGCAGAGATTATTTGAATACGGTGACAAGCCGGGCAGGTATATACCATACCTTTCCAGAAAGAAATTGGCTCCGCAAGCCATTATGTCTATTAGAAAAAGTGCTGGTACCCTGACTTGTGATCGTGAAATGAGTAGTGCAGCCTTTAGAAAGTTCTGTGTCGAATTGTATAGATCACAGGGCTGTAAGTGTAGAACGAGGAAGATAGAGTCTTTTTATAAAAATAACATCTGACCCTCCCCGGCCTAATTTCGGAACAGGTGTTGTTCTTGAATGCCCCCCTGGCAACCCAGGAAATACAGGACGCGGTAAGGCAGCTCCAGGGGGTGGCAAAGCGTCTGGACCAGATGGATTCCAAGCTGAGTTCTATGAAGAATTGATTGGGGAATTGGCCAGGCCACTTATCAATATGTATAATGATTCACATAGTCAGGGCTGCCTCTCGCCTTCTCTGAGAGAAGCAAATATTTCTCTCATTCTTAAGAAGGGAAAGGCCCCAGATGACTGCTCTTCATGTAAACCAATGCCCTTGTTGAATGTGCATTTTAAGTTCTCACAAAAAATGTTGGCATTAAGACTGGCGCGTGTTTTACCATTCGTTATAAAAGAGGACCAGATGGGGTTTATAAAGGGTCGCAGATCAACTAATAACATTACAAAAGTCTTAAATATGGTATAGGCCTGCCAGGAGGGAGCAATACTGGCATTAGTTATATCCCCAGAGGCAGAGAAGGCATTTGACTGGGTAGAATGGCCATATCTCTTTTGTACACTGAAACGGTTTGGTGTTGGAGAGGTCTTTACTAAATGGGTTACAGTATTAACTAATGATCCCAAAGCAGCGGTTTTAAGTTCGGATAGTGTTAGCGTTGGGAGAGGTTTTCGACAGGGTTGCCCTCTCTCACCATTATTATTTACGCGAGTGATTGAGCTGTTGGTGAAAGCTATATGAGCCGACCCTAATACAATGGTTGCGGAGGTTATATCGGGTATGCACAAAATTACTCTCTGTGCAGATGTATTTCTGTTCTTAAATGATCCATTGACATCTGTGCCCTGCTAAATTCAAGTGCTTAACTTATTTGGTGTGTTCTCAATTATAAAATCAATTTAATAAAATCTCAGGCCACGCTGCTTGGAGGTCTTGCCAGTATATACAATTTCCCGAATGAATCCCGATTCCCCTTTCGTTGCTCACTGAGAGGTTTTCTTTATTTATTTATTTTTAATTCTCTGGCATTTGGTCAGCTACATAAAGCCAATTATACACATTTATTTGAGAAAATAAGATAGGACCTTCACCGCTGGGAAGATCTCCCAATATCCTGGCTAGGTTGAATAAAGCGTTGGTCAACATGAACGTCCTACCTTGCCTTTTATACGCTATGAGAATGCTCCCTTTAATGCTGCCGAGGCAGGCGCTGCGTAAGCTTTATGGTTGGCTCGGCTCCTTTATTTGGAGTCATAGACAGCCCCTTATGAAATTAGAAAAGCTGCAGCTTCCACAAATAAGGGGTGGGCTGGATTTTCCGGATTTCAGGAGGTACGAATTGAGCTCTCTATTATCCTACGTAGCTGATTGGATCTCTTGTGAACCACAATCAATCTGGTTACATATTGAAGCCCCCCAAGCAAAATATTCCCTCATCAATGTACTATTTATCGATAAGATGAGAGTCATTTTGGATCATTGTAAAAATTCTATTGTATTAAATACAATCAAAACCTGGAGGATAATGAGACAGGATGAGGGTAACCTACAAAAAACCTCCCTTATACCCCTATAGTGGGAACGTTGGGCTTGGGTCAAGATTTGGGGATTGAATACTCCTTAGAGATGTGGGAGGACGTCTGGGAAAACGCTAGGGAGATGTCTATTTGTAACAGAACTCAGGCTATCCAATTGAAGATACTTCACAGGGCTCACATAGCACCTGGGTGACTTGCAAAGTTTAAGGCAGGAGCATCCCCAATGAGTCCTATATGCAAAATAGAAGTTCGTGCTCTCACACATTGTCTGTGGACATCCCGTAAGACTTGCATGAATTGAGATAGAGTAGCGAATGCCTTGCCAAAGATTCTGGGTATGGAGATTGGGTTGAACCTTGTGCCTCTACTTTTCGGCTCCCCAAACTTCCCTTCTTTGGATGTATACTGGAGGATATTATTCATTATCCTTTCCTTTTGTCCAGGAAAAAACATTTTAGTGAATTGGAATCCGAAGGTCCCCTATGACTTTCAAATTAGCACAGGATAGTCATGGAATATATCCCCTTAACTTCCTTATGAATATGGTGCACTAAGAGGTGGAATTATTTTATAGAACATGGCATCGCTTCTTGAACTACATTGACACAGATATATCAGCCACATTGTTCAGAGACTTTGCTTAGCCATGGGGGTGGTTCTGGCTGGTTCGGGGGCCCTGGGAGGAGTAATCCTCTATCAATATTAAATCTGTTATTACTTAATACAAATGTTTAAAAATATGTATCTAGTTATTTATTTACTTATTTATTTTCTTTTACCCTTTTGTTTATTGTTAGTAACGTAGGATATCCTATCTTATGTTTAGCTAGTTTGGAGAATAGATTAGTAGTTTGTTTTCAAATTCTATATTGGGGTTTTTATTATATTATAAAGCAGAATACGCTAGTTTGTACTATCATTGTAATTTTGTAAAACAATTCAAAAATCTCCTTTTTTCAATAAAAATATCTATTTAAACAAGCAGCGTGCCACGTTCACAATTTTCTCGTCTTCTGGGATCCTCCCTGATTCCAAAGATTTCTGGAAGATCTCCATCCAGGGTATATACCCATTTAGTTTTTTCGAGTAGCTTCTCCTAATCAGCTCTGCCTCCTGATTCTCTTGAATTTTTGGGATATTATTCATGTCTTCCGCCGTGAAATCTGACATGAAATAATTATTCAGTTTTTCATCTATTATTTGTTCCTCACTACCATCTCTCCAGCCTTATTCTCCAATGCCCCAACACCCACTTCTGCTTCTCTTTTTTGCCCTTTATATATCTAAATAGACTCTTACAGTCGTCCTTTATATCACTGGTAGCTTACCCTCATATTTAATCTTCCCCCTCCTTATTTATTATTTTGTTGTCCTCTGTTCCTCATTGTAAGCTTCCCAGTCCTCTGGTTTCCCACTGCCATTGGCCGTGTTATCTGCTTTCTCTTTTACTTTTACCCTAGTCATGCATTCCCCAGTCATCCATGGATGCCTCATCCTCCATGTACAATGCATCTTTTACCTCGGGATGAATCTGCTGTGACTCATAAATTGCTCCGAGAAACTCCCGCCATTACTGTTCCAGTGTCTTTCCTGCTCGGCTCCTCTCCCAGACAATTCTACCCAGCTGCTCCCTCATGTCTTTGTAGGTGCCTTTATCCAGCTGTAATATTAACTCTGATTCTACTTTCTTCTTCTCAAATTGAAGTTTAGGTTCAATCATATCAGGATCACTGCCTCCAAAGGGTTCCTTCACCTTAAGCTTCCTTATCAAGTCTGTCTCACTGCACAGCTCTAAATCCAGTATTACCCGTTCCCTTGTTGCCTGCACCTCAACCTGCTCATAGACATTCCACAAATTCCTTTCCTTGCAAACCACTACCAGTCAGATTTTCCCAGTCCACCTGCATATTGAAATCCCCCACTCACTGTAGCTTTGCCTTTTCTACATATCTTTTCTGTCTTCTCGTCTATCATGCGCCCCAGCTCCTGACTACGATGCAAAGGCCTGTACATAACTCCAATTGTGTTTTTTCACCTTTGCGATTCCTCAATTCTACCCACACACATTCCACACATTCCACACCATCTGACCCTACGTTGAGTAATGGGAACTGAGTGATGCGACTGCAAAACACTTTAGCTTTGTCTCAAATTTATAGTTTAGACATGGAGTAAAAAATATTTCATTTTAAATTACTTTGAAATGACGCCACAGTACGTTTCTTTGACCAAATAGTCTGTCTGTATTAGGGAAGATTACAAACTGTTGAAACTGTTAGAGAAGGAAGCTATGAAGAGGACATGAGTCTAAAAAGAGATTAAGGTGGGCCAAGTGAGCAGGCAAATATTGGTGTATGGAGCATAGTAGCAAAAATGTGTCTGTGCTCAAACATATTAGAGGGTTGAATGGAAAAGTAGCGTATTATTTCAATGTAGAGATTGGCTTTAGGCACGGAGAAACCGGTACCTCGATTACAAAATAAAAAAAATTTCATGCACATCAAATTTTTAGAGATGTAAAATAAATGTTGAAACTTCCTGAAACGCAATACATTCGAAAGTAGGGATGATTTTGTACAGATTTATAATGTATTGGTATAACCACATGAAGAAAGCGAAGACCACAATGATATGAAATGTAATCCAGAAAAGATTCACTCAGCTGACTCCTGGGAGCAACATTTATTTACGGAGAAAATCTTGAACTGACTGGCCCTGGATCTGCTTGTGTTTCGGCAAATAATGTGATCTTGTTTAACCCCAGAATACTCCAAGTAGTCTTTTGAATTTGAATTCTGAAACGATGTTTTGGCTTGTGTGAGAGATTACCATAAACAGATGGGCTGTAAAGTTGAAGAAGATGGTGAATTGGTGTAATCGTCTCAAAGTGTTGTACCCAGAGAACAATAGAAGATAAGACTTTGAGTATTCCTAGGACAGAGGCAGGCAGATGCTTGACTAAGAATGACGCAATAACATTGTAAGAGCAAAGGAGGAATGCGTGATTGAGCCACAGTCAGATCACCCACGATGTTATTGCATGGTGGAACTGTTTTGATTCCTTACTCCTGATTCTAGTTTCTGCATTTCTGTTGTCTTTAAATACTAAACAAAACTGACACAATTCTTATGAACATGGAAACTCTCTTTTCAGATTATTGGGCACAGCGTTCCAAATGTGACTTTTAAACAGCACGGGAAAAGCACCCAGGAAAGGTTCATAATGTTGTAGAGAGGTCAGGAGCATTGAACAAAGGGAAAACCTGCTTTGAAACTGCTTTAGAAATCCGATTGGGTCGAATGGATAACGTTAGTATTTTCAGTTGTTCTTGTGAGGTGTGTTTCATTACCAAGGCCAGCATTATGTAGCCTGTGTTTAATTTCTATTCAGAATATGATGATAAACTCCAGGGATTCTTGTGGTGCAGGAACACTAACAGGAATGTTACAAAGATAGAAACGGGTTCTTAACAATTTGATAGTGAAGGGAGAATGATATAGCTTCAAATCCTGTGTGCCCTTGGAGATTGTATTCCTCATTATCTGATGCTCACAAGCTATGGAAATAGTGAGACTACGTTCTCTGTTTCCAAAAATTAAAGTGATAGAGTCATATAACATACAAACAGGCCTTTCATCCCAGTACAACAACGCCAGCCAGAAAACACCAAACTACATTATTCCTAGTTACCTGAATATCTATAGCCTACTTTCGCAGCACGATGGCTCAGTGGTAAGCACTGCTGCCTCACAGCACCAGGGTCCCAGGTTCAATTCCAGCCTTGGGCGACAGTCAGTGTGGAATTTGCATGTTCTCCCCGGGTCTGTGTGGGTTTCCTCCGGGTGCTCCGATTTCCTGCCAAAAACATGCAGATTAGGTGAATTGGCTATGCTAAATTGCCCTTAGCGTTAGGTGAAGGGGTAAAATGTAGGGGAATTGGTCTGGGTGGGTTGCGCTTCCATGGGTCAGTGTGGGCTTGTTGGTCCAAAGGGGTTGTTTCCACACAATAAGTAATCTAAAAAAAATACAGTGACGTCGAAAAGGCTGCTGTGTAAGGTGTGGCATGACAGGTAATATATAAGTATGAATAGAGGATTGGTTAACTCACATGAAGCAACGACCAGGAATACATGATTGTTTTTCTGGTTGCTGATCAGTGACTATTAGAGTGCCTCATGGAGCAGTGCTGGGACCATAGCTATTCACAGCTTACATAGATGATTTGGAGTAGGGGACCAAGTGTCGTGTCTCAAAGATTGCAGATGATACTAAAATGAGTGGCAGAGATACGTGTGCAGAGGACTGTTATAAGTTACAAAGTGAGTGGGCCAAAGTCTTTCAGATGGAGTACAATTATAATAAATGTGAAATCATTCATTTTGGTAGGAAAAATAAGAAAGAGGACTCTTATTTGAATTGTCAAAACAATGCAGCATGCTCTTGTGCAGAGGGACCAGGGTGTCCTTGTGCATGAATCACAGAAGTTGGTCTGTAGGGGCAAAAAGTAATTAACGAGGCAAATGGAATTTTGTCTTTCATTGCAAAACGGATTGAGCGTAAAAGCAGGGAGTTATGTTGCAGCTCTACTGGATGCTAGTGAGACCACACCTGTAATACGTACAACTTTGGTCTCCCTACTTTAGAAACGAAATTCTAGCACTACAGTGGATTCAGAGGAGGCTCACTAAGTTGGTTCCAGAGGTGCGGGGGGGGGTGGGGGGGGGGGGGTTTTGAGGAGAGACTGAATAGACTGGAATTATATATTGATTGGAAATTGAAAGAATGAGGGAGGATCTGATAGAAACATGTATAATTGTGAAGAGAGTAGATAAGATAGAAATATAAAGGACGTTTCCAGTAGTACATGAAATTAGGACAAGAGGGCAAAGCCTCAAAATTAGATGAAGCAGATTTCGGACTGAATTGAGAAGGAACTTCTTGACCAAGAAGGCTGTAAATCTGTGGAATTCTTCGACCAGTGAAATATTTGAGGCTTTGTCATTGAATGTGTTTGAACTCAGTTGGATAATGTTTGAACAGTAAAGGAATTAAGAGTTATGGTGAGTCGGGGGTGGGGGGGGGCTGTAAGTGGAGCTGAGGCTATGAAATGATTAGCCATTATCTTATTGAATGGTGGCGCAGGCTTGAAGGGCCCGATGGCCTACTCCTTCTCGTCGTTAGTACGTTCTTATGCAATGGGTCAACATGAAATGGGAACATATTTGAGAAACTGACTGGGCAATACATACACCGAAAAATGCATGCAATGTATTTAGATCATGGCGTGTCACAGGGATCAGTTATTGGGCCCCAGCTATTCTCAATGCATGTCAAAAATTTAGTTGAGGGAATCAAATGCAATATTTTTCAGTTTTTGACAGCACTAAATTATACCGGATTGTTAGTGGGCGAGGAGAATTTAAGAAAAAAATCACCAAAGTGATGGAGACAAGTGGAGTGAATGGGCAAATACGTGGCAGATGAAGATCAATGGGGGTGGATGTGACGCTGTGCGCTTTGATGGGGGCTATAAAACAGCAACCTATCATTTGAAAAGGCATTGGATGAAACATGTTAACCTTTAAAGGGATTTATGTTCTTTCTTTTTTCCTTCTGCACAGCCCTCCGTGTCCATGCAGGGCAGTGAGTTCTCAAACCAGAAGCCAATACAAGGAATGGCATTGGGCACGCTGACCAGTGTACATAGACCCAACAAATGGGGAACTGCAACATTGAAAAGCATCTGTGTCTCCTTGTACACCAGTCACTTAAAGCAATATTGCAAGAGCAGAAAGCAGGCAGGAAGATAAGTGGTGTGTTGATCTTATTTCTCGGAGATTGACTGTTAGGACTAAGGGTGTCTTACTGCAGCTGTACGGGACCTTGTTGAGAGCCCATCTTGAACATTTTGCAGTATTGTGTCCAGTTTTGGTCTCCTTACCTTATAAGGGACAAACCTGACATTGAGGGAGTGCAGTGAAGGATGACCAGAATGATCTCTGGGATGACAGGCTTGTTGTGGGAGCAGAGTTGGGGTGGCTGGGCCTGTATTCCATGGTGTTTAGGAAAATGAGTGGAGATCTCAGTGAAATATATAAAACTCTGACAGGGTGATTCAGATTGGAACCAGGGATGATAATTCCCCTGGCTTGAACATCTAAAACAAGGGCCCACAGTATTAAGTACAGACAGTCCACTCTGCATTGAGATGAGAATAAATGTCTGCACTCAGTGACTGGTGACTCTGGGGATTTCTCTCCCACATAAGCTGTGGAATACAAGGCACTGAATATAAATAAGGATTTCTCGACATGAAAGGGATCGAGAGACATCTGGAGCATGGCTGTCACAAGCTCTCAGATGTTAGGAAGGACGCCACTGCAGAGCCAACAGGACTGTGATTCCCGTTCCCTTTTCCAATACTGAGGCTGCTGCTGGAAGTTCTGTCAGTTTTATCCTTCCAAACCTCGGAGTAGTTTGATACAATTTCGTGTCTTGCTTTACCGTTTTAGAGACCATTGAAAAGTTTATCACATGCGTGTGTGTCTAGACTATCACTTAGGCCAGACCAGGAATGCATGGAATTCACCAGGCCAGAATTCACTTCCTGAAAGTACATTGATGAAGCTAATTGGAGTTTGCAATCGACATTGATTTCAGCTTCACCATTACTGATACCAGATTTTAGATCTCGATATTTTATTAATTGTTATTAATTTCCATCAGTTGCCAGAGCATTAGTCTGGTCTGGATTAGTAATCCAGTGACATTTCCACAACTGCACCAACTCCACGTGGAACTCTATTGGAAACCGCACTGAGCTAGTTATTTCTGTGCTGTTTGACAGATCTGTTAAAAAGAGCTTCTATCAGTTGAACAATCGTGATGGGACTGATGGGGGTAAATAGTTAGATTGTAATTAATCTCCTCTTAGGGGATGGGGCATATTTAAGTAACTTTCCACTTTGCCAGGGAGATGTCAAAGTTGGAGCTGGGATGAAACAGCTTCCCCAGAGACACGGCTTGTTGTGCAGCACAAGTCTGCAGTCCTATTGCAGGAATGGGGTCAAAGCTCATTGCCTTTATTGTATCTACTGTGTTCAGCAGTTTCCTCATGTCACGTGCAGCAAATCAAATTGATTGAAGATGGGCATCTGTGATTATGTGGGCATTATGGCGAGGGTGAGGTGGATCATCCACTCAACACGTCTGGCGGAGTATCTTGCCAGAACTACATCCTTATCTTTTACACTGATGTACAGGACTGTTCCATTATTTATTACTGGGATAATAGTGGAGTCCTCTCCTCTATGAAATTTTTTAACCGTCCATCACCAGGTTGTTATCAGGATTAGGTAAATTGGGACACTGGCACGTTCACCTATACATCAATGAACTACAGATTAACTTGGTTGGAATGGTACAGTGAGGGATTATCCCAGGAAAAACGTTACAGATTGTGCTTGAATTTAATTCTGCGTCTGCTGCTGCTGTAGTCTACAGAAGCACATCAATGTCAGGAATTCTCTATTTAAGAAAGTTTAGAGAGTTAGATTATTTAAAGTGTTTGCAGATGAGTTTTGACTTGGAAATGAATTGAGTGCAATGAAGTATTAGCGATGAAGGAGGAGTGAAAGAGTCATAGACTCTTCGACTTAGACAAGATACAAACAGACCTTTTGGCCCAACTCTTCCATGCTCACCTGATTACCGAAACTGAATGATTACTATCTTTCTTCTTTTGGCACAGACCCCTCCAAACCTTTTCTATTCATGTCCGCATCCAATTGTCTTTCATATGTTGTAATTGTACTCCCCAATGCCACTTCCTCTGACAGCTCGCTGCATATACACACCACCCTCTGTGAGAAACAACTGTCCCTGAGATCTCTTTCAAATGTCTTCATTCTCACCTTAAACCTCTCCTCTCTGGTTCTGGACATACCCTCCTATCCATGCCTCAAATGATGTAATAAAGTTCACTTCTCAGCCTCCAACGCAAAAGGAACGAAATCCTAGCATACCCTTATATCTCAAAATCTCTCATCTCCAGCAGATATTTTAAATACGTTTGTCCCCTTCCCAGTTTCTAACATCCGTCCAATAGCAGGGATACAAGAATTGCACTCAGAGCTTCAAATGTGGCCTTACCATTCTCTTGTAGAGCCACAACATGATATACCAATTCCTATAATCAATGCTCTGACTGATGGAAGTCAGATTGCCTTATGCCTTATTCACTACCTTGTCAATCTGCGACTTCACTTTCAAGGAACTACATACCTGGACCCTGGATCTCTCTGTTTGACAACACTCCCCAGCGCCCTACCATTTTCTGAATAAATCCTACACTCGTTTGTCTAACATCTCACATTTATCTGCATGGAGCTATAACAGCCAATCCTCAGACCACTTGTCAAGTAAATCAAGATATCTTTGTTCTCTAAGATAGCCTTCTTCACTGTCCACCAGAACTCCAATTTTGGGGGTTTTGTCTCCAAATTACTATTCACAGTTCCAATATTCTCATCCAAACCATTTACAAAAGCAATGAACAACAGCAGCCTGGTCCTTGAGGCACAACGCTGGACACAGCCCACCAATTGGAACAGCAAATCTCTCCCACAACCCTCTGTCTCCTACGGTCAAGCCAGTTTTGCATCTAATTGGACAGCTCTCCCTGATCTCCTGTGATCTAACCTTATTAAACAGACTACCATGTGGAACCTTGTTGGGCCTCACTAAGGTCCACGTAGACAACGTATGCTGGTTTACATTCATCTATCTTCCTGATCACCTCTTCAAAACCTGCAATCTCGTTTGTGAGACATGGATTCCCAGACATAACGCAGTGCTGAATATCCCCAATCAGTCCTTGTCTTTCCAAATGCATGTAAATCCTGCCTCTCAGAATCTCCTACAAACGCTTATCCACCCTTGACATTAAACTCACTGGTCTGTAGTTCCCTGGACTTTCCTTGCATCTAAATTACAAATAATGTAACGATATTAGCTGTCTTCCTGTCCTCCAGGACCTCAACCGTGGCTGTCAATGATACACGTAAGAAAGTCAAGAGAACTGCAGATTCCGTAAGACAGAAATGTGCTGGAAACCCTCTGCAGATCTGGCAGCATCTGTGCAGAGGAATCCAAGTAATGTGTTTCAACACAGGGAACCCCCTCCCCCCCACCCTTCGCAAAATTAAACTTGCAACACAGAGAAGATTTAACCTGTGCTGCAATCTGTAAAAATTCAGAAGGCCAACAACCAACATAAAGGTCACTATTTAAAGTAAAAATTAACAACTTTTTTAAAAAAAAGTCTAACACAGAATAATCAACTAACAACTATTTGCAACTCCTTTCTCTGAACTATTTTTTATGTTCTCCTCTACAATACTGGTCCGATCACCGCTCCCCAGCCCCAATTAAGATATACCAAAACATTAAAATTTCATAACCAGCCAGCTGTCGAATCTTCTCTTTGTATCTTCCTCTGTCTTTTCTTCGCCTTAGAGTTTCTGTTTCACAGGTCATTGATAAATAAAGGTACATTTTGGAGAGCTATTCTCTGGGCACTCTGCAGATGGTGGTGTCATGGCAGTTCTCCCCTAAGTGGTCATTTTTTTCAGCTTTCTACACCAAATCATTGGGTAATTTCATTTTTTAAAAGTATTACCAAATGCCAAATTTAAACTCGATTGTAGTTTAGCTTCTTGGACATAATTTAAATGGATTGATCAGATTTGATTTTTTTTTGTCTCATACCAACCCAGGCACTGCCAGCTGCTGGACCAAGTCTTTCATTGTAAATGTTCCAGAACTCACTGTGCTTGTAAATCTTTCAACTCTCTTAAAGGTACAGTACCCTGTACACGTTTTTAATACCTTTTCTCTCAAAAAAGAATCATCATAATGAAAACACGGTCTCATTTGTTTTTCTATTCTTTAAACACATTATCATAACATACAGATCACTGAAATATAAGTCCACCTTAACTCCTTCCCATTTACCGATATTTGCCATCAGATAAATACAAATCTCGTCTGAACTTTGTCAGTTACATCAGTGAGAACGCATCTGCAATTATATTCTTACTACACGCTACATGTACGATTTTTAAATTAAAAGTCTGTAACATAAGACTCCAATGAAATATTCTTTAAAGCGTTCAAAGAATGGAAGCTGATTGGGATCTGGGTACACAACCGTCTCCAACACGCTGTTTGTGAATGCACATTAAAATGTTATAAGGCTAGTAGCAAACTCAATAGTTCTTTCTCAATCGTAGAATATTTTCTCTGAATGGATTTGGAGTTTCTTTGGAAAGTACGATCCCATCTCATTGTGCTGCAGCAGGACATCTGCAACTCATTTGCCACTAGCGTTGATGGCAACTTTGAAAGGTTTTCAAGCGTTTGGTGTAGCTGAAACTGGTTTGTTGGTCAATATTTCTTTTTAATGTTCGAATGCCTCCAGGAATTATTTTGTCAACCAAAACTTTGTGCTCTTCAGCAAGTTGGTTAGCGGTGCCACTACACTGCTGACATTTGGAACAGATGTCAGATAGAATCCACTGACTCCTAAGGAGTGAAACACCTTTTTCTTCAAGGTTGATCGGCGAAATTCCTGAGTAACTTTTGTCTTTGCGTTCCATGGGATCAACCTTCCATGACTGATATTTTGTCCCGAGAACATTACGTCTGCATTCACGAATTCTGTTTTGTTTAGTTTTATCACCAGTTTTCTTTCTCGTATTCGTTCAAAACTCTCTGCCAACTGTACCAAGTGATATACCAGGACTTAGTAAAGATCACTACATCATCCAAACGGACTGCGCAGTTTATTAACCAGTTCACAACTCTGTTTATGAGTCTTTGGAATGTGTCCGGTGTGTTCGTCATTTCAAAGGGCATCGCTTTGAATCGATACAGACCATGTGGCATTACAATTAGTAAATTTATTTCACTGGCTCTGATACAGGTATCTGCCAGAAACCACACATAAAGTCCAACTTCGTGATGTAACTGACTTGTCCAACTTTCTCGATACAGTCCTCCAATGTCGGTATTGAATATAAGTCTGATTTTGTAACAGTGTCAATATTTCAATAATCCAAGCAAAATGATTGAGTCCCATCCACTTTGGGAACGAAGATAATCGGCGAGCTCCACTTGCTTCAGCTTGGTGCGATGATATCCTTATTGAGCATAGCCTCCACCTCCTTCTGGACCTGACTGGCTTTGGGAGAATTAACCCGATATGGATTGTTTCATCTGAACAGTATTTTCTACATCTACTTCATGTACAATAGCATTTCTCTCCCCCCCCCATATGATTCTAACATATGTCGTCATATTGCAATAACAAACCTTTCAACTGTGTTCTTTGTTCCTGAGACAGATAGTTTACTAACCTATCCCACTGCTCAAGGACTTCTACACATTTTTGACATATTTTGAGGCACACCAAATTCCACGACATTTGGATTTGATTCCTCACTCTGTGGGGCAGTAACTAACACCTGTTTCTCCAATGCGTTCTTTCCTCTACTTTTCAGGAGGGGACATACACACTCATGTATAAGTCAAATGAAGGGGTCTGCGAATGTGGGAATTGGCAACAGAGGTGGTAGTTTCATTACTGCCTGTGCCCTACCTATCATTTGACATTAATGACATGTATGCCAAACGTTAACCACATCTTTGCGTATTCCAGGTCAATAAAAATGTTTTTGTTCCTTAGCCCGAGTCTTTCGTATCCCTAGGAGACCTCCTACAGGTAGTTCTTATGCTACCTGTAAAACTTCCTGTCTCTATGCTACCAGCAACACAATCTGGTGCACCTCAGCACATTTCTCCTCTACACTACCTGATGTGGTCTCCATTTCTGTCTTAAGATCTATCTTTCAATAATAACCCTCATGAATATGCTTTGCCTCCTTTTCAGGGTACACATCCACATATATACCTTTTATCGTCTTGTCTGTCTGTTGCAAGTCCCTTCGCCTTACAGGACAAAAACCTGTTTAGGTTTTCCCTGCACCATTACGGCAAACAGGGTGTCCATTAACTGAACATCAACTCTTTCATCTTTGTCCTTCGTGCTGTGACTTATAACAGTGGGATATGGTTGTTGCACAGCCTGGGAAAATACCAAGATATTTCCGATTGAACACTTCAGTTTCTTTGTCTTCCGTAGGCTTCTCCACAACAAGGGATGTCGTTCCTAACTTGGACCCTGCTAAATCGTTCCCAAGAACAAACTGGATGCCTGGATCTGACAGTCTGTTAATCATTCTCACTATAACTTCCCCAGTCTTGAGTAAGCACTCCAACCTGATCTTACCGAGGGAAATGCCAAATTTCTGACCATCTTTCCCATAAATTAATACACTCTCGAGTAACAGATCAGAAAGACTGCAAATTCCTTCATCGCTTACTATTAGCGACTGGTGAGTTCATGTACCTCTCAAATGTGTAATTTCTTGCCCTTCTCCCAATGTTATTTCTGAGAAAACTTTATTCACAGAGGCGAATTTTTTGTTGAGATCAAGTACTAACTCCATACCCATCCCCAGCCTAAGCTGTGCACTTTCCTGCAGCTCTTCGGGTCTTGTTGGGGATTCCTTTAAAGCTTCCACTGATGCCACTGGCTTAGCTTTTTCTTTTACCACATCTTTTCCCCCAGTTCCTTTCTTAACAATCAGAACTGTGAACATACATATTCCTCCTTATGTCAGTGAAACTACCTTTTCCCGAATGCCCTTCTGAAACTACCGGCACTGTAATTTCTGTGTCCCACTCCATTACAGTGAAAACACCTGAGATCTTTCACCTCCTTTCCACTCTCTTGGGCAGCTTCTTTAACCTTTGGTAAACTCATATGTTCCACTCTTTCTTTTATAGTGTAGCATCTCCCCTTCTCCAAAATTATATCCCTCACAGGACGAAATTCTGGCTCGAAGCTTGTCTCATGCAGCAACATGTATTCATCTGCCATTACTCTTGCCCTTCTCGATTTCTGAAATTTCTTTTCCTCCACGTGAATTGTTATCGTCTCTGGAAGTGAGGTTTTAAACTCCTCCAGCAGAATAATCTCCCTTAGAGCCTCATGGGTCTTATCTATCTTTAAAGCCTGCACCAATCTATCAAAATGCCGACGTTTAATTCTTTCGAACTCAAAATAAGTCTGACCTGGTTTCTTCTTTATGTGTCCGAACTGCTATCTACATGCTCCCAGTACCAATTCGTAATTCGTAATCACATAAAATACTTTTTTTCACGTCTTCATAATCTCTTGACCCCTCATCTGACACTGCAGCAAATACCTCAGTAGCTGTGCCTACCAGCTTAGACCCAACTCGCATTACCCATAAATCCTTGCACCACTCCACCTGCCTAGCCAAATTTTCAAATGAAATAAAGAAGGCTACAATATCCTTCTCATCAAAATGTGGCAGAGTTTTGACATAGTTGTATATTTCACTAATGTCCTTTTTACGCTCCATCCTGTTCACTTGACTTTGCCGCCTTAACCACAACTTCTCAAGTTCAAATTTGCTCTCTCTTTGTTCAGCAAAGAACTTTCTGCTCTCTTTTTATTCCTCTCTCTCTCTCTCTCTCTTCCCCCGTGCTGTCTCTTTCTTCTCTCTTTCTCTGTCCCTTTGTTTATCTTTAAACTTCATTTTCTTCAATTGTAATTCAAGTTTTTTTCTAAATCTCCTGCACTTGTCTGTTTCTCTGACACACCTCATTGTTTGAGTAATTTCCTGACAATTTCAGCTTTACTCTTGTTCTTGTTTAAAGCCAAGTCTAATTTCTTTGCTAATTCCAAATTTTTGGCTTTTAAATTCCTCGTCAATGCCCTCGGCAAATGTGAGAATCATCTTCAAACCCCAGAACCTCTTTAACATTTTTTAAGATCCATTTCTCTCAGTTTAAATTTAACCAACCGCAAGTCACCGAAATGAAACAAAATGTCTCCCCGACTTTTTATTTAAAGTTCTTGGACAATAACGTGTAAATGATTAAATCTACGATGCATTTTCATACTCTGAACATATTTAACTCTGCCCAAATCTCAGACTGGCTCTGTCTCAACTTGTTCAAATCGCAGACACAAGGCCCCAAACTATTATGACACATGGTAAACTCCGCTCCTAATCGAAACCAGCCACACATAAAAAGGTTCACCTCATGCCCTAATCTGTTACATTTTGAGAGGCAAAGATCCATTTACAAAGGTTACTATTTAAAGTAAAATTAATAATTTTGTTGTTTAAGTCCAACAGAGAATACTAAAATGAACAATTACTTACAACTCGTTTCGGTAACCTGTTTTTTTTCCCCTCCCACTCCACAATAATGTTCCGATGAAACAAATCACCATTATTAAGATTTTTAAAAAAAATATATAATCACCTTTCAAACCAAGTCAGCTTTGTCAATTCTCCTTTGTAGACTTTTCTCTGTAGATTTTTATCTTGGATGGCTTTGATGTTCTGCTGTGCAAACTTCTCACAGACAGTTACCTTTCAGAAAGCTCTTCAGCTAGCAGTCTACCTTTGTGAATGCCCTTGTCAGTTCTCTCCTTAAATGTTCAAACTGACCGGTTTTACACCTCAAAACATTGCATTATTTCATTGATTTTGATGCCATCAGATATATTATATATTAAACTACATTGAATTTCAGTGTATTGGGGCATAGTTAAACCGACTGGCTGAATTTGAATTTGCTTTTGTACCATGGCAACTCAGAATCGCTATTTGTTTCACAGTCAAATGTTACATTTTAACTTTTTTCAGAACAATGTACACCTCTTCACCTTCATAACAATATCATTTGTCAGCCCTACGTAGTTTTACATAAATTTGATCACCTAAGTTCTCATAATAGTCTTTTCTGTTCAAAAAAGACCCGCTTTCACTCATCCTTCCTTTGTCTAAATCCCTCTTTCCAGTTATGATTACAATTACTAACAATGTTATTGGCATTCTTCGACAAAGTAATGCATTGTGTGTGTTTAGTGAATAATCCTCTCTAATTGAACTGAGGTGAAAGGATGAGATGCAATCACATTTCCATTTGAATAAGTAAATGTGCAACTTTTGCGAGCTTTCTGATATTAAAAAAAGGCAAAAATCTCCTTTATTCAGGATTGGGAAAGTGAAAAAATGCCGTTCACGGGCAGAACAGGAGTAATTCAATGGAGTTTTCCTGGAATCAGTGAATAACCAAATATTTAGTTTTCTCCTGAGAGTTTGAATTCAGCTTCGTTTCAAGTCTGAGTTGGTTATGTTTTTATCAATATGCAAATATCATCGGTGACAAAACCAGAAGTTGCTAGAAATGCTCAGTATTTCTGGAAGTATATATTGTGAGAAAGCAGATTCAACACAGGATAACAGAATGGGTCTAGGTTGTTTTCTTTTTGCCAATAGTGTTCAGCGATGTGCCGGTTAGGTGCATTAGTCAGGTTCAAATGCAGAGTAATCGAGTAGGTGAATGGGTCAAAGTGCCTTACACTTCGGAGGGTCAGCGTGGACATGCTGTGTGAAATGGCCTGTTTTCCCACCCCAGTGGGATGAATTCTATGAATTAATCATACAAAGGGCGATTGGTGTGAGGATCAGGGATGTCTCTGAGCATGTTCAGGGCATACTGAAGGGGGAGGATGAACAGCCAGCTATCGTGGTACACGTTGATATGAATGGCATCCGTCAGAGGAGTGAAAGGTCCAGCAAAGAATGTTTAGGAAGTGAGGCCTGATTTTAAAAGCGGGCTCTCCATGGTTGTGTGGGAAAGAGAACCCACTGACTTCAATAATTTCAGTCCGCGTCAAGATCTGAAGCAGCAGTATCGTTCATATACTCTTGCAAGAGTGGTGGCTATAAGATAGGCACAACGAGTTTAACAAGTTCACAGTTTTTTATACAATTCATTCCTCTTTTACTCCTCCCCCGCTTATCCCATTGCTTCTACCATGATTGCATCTCCCAGTTCTCTAACCATGGCTGTTTATCCCTTGCCTCATCTGGCCTTGTTCGTGACAAAAATGCATGTCCTGCTTGGCTGCTTCATCACATCCCTCTGTGGTCTATTGTTATATATCCTCCTTGACTGCCATCTGCTTACATGCTCGATAAAGCAATATTTCCTTCTATTCTTTGCCCACACTGAGCCTTATGACCTCTTTATTGTGTTTTTTCTTGTTTTTTCAGAACCTGAAACAGATGCTTATAACTGTTTATACAAGCATATCTCGCTTAAATTGCACCTCTGTTTCTCTTTCATGATTCAGCCTTGTGATCATTGGACATAACAAGATTTATAATTACTCCTCACAATTCTCCCTTTTTATTTTTACATTCAATTGTTGTTTCTGCAATTTTTCCAGTAAGCATCGCCCCCAAAATTAACAAGCATTATTCATGAGACTTCGTCCATCTTGGTCTCACTCATCCCCTCATTATTTAATAGAAAAAAACGTCCTTCTGCGTGATTCCCATTTAGGGGCATCTGTTTCATTAAGGCTGTCTCAATAAGTCTTTGGGTGAGCCCTCGTATACAGGGTATGATGCAACAGCTAATGGTTACCAATATCCTGGCTACTATTATTAGGGAAGTAAGGATGGAAACCACCAACCCCTTCTATTTTCAAAACCATGATTCAAGCCATCCCATGAGAGATGTGTCTTCTCCTGAATTATCAGCCAGTTCCTCTGCTAAGGTAGTAAATCCTCTTAAGGCCCGAGTAATTGAACCATCAGGTGCAGTGTTATCAGGAATGAAGTACAACAGCTTCCTCCTAACATCACACACACACACACACACACACACACACACACACACACACACACACACACACACACACACACACACACACACACACCTTTTCCATTCGAGTCATATCAAGGGCCATTCTGTTTTCCCATGCCATCCTACTTGTCACATCAAGCTGTTCTGATATTCCTTTAACCGCATCACTTGTATAATTTATAAATCGCTGTTGATTATAGAAAATGTAATTGATCCAATCTACATTTTTATTAACTGTTACCCACCAAAAGAGAGCTGCCTCAATGCCTGCTGCAATCTGGTTGCGAGCCTTGACCTCATCAGGTACCCACCCACCCGGCCCCCAGGGACCTCTATAGAATTGAGATAAATCCTGTCATCGAAAGAAGAACCTAAGAATGATCTCTTACTCCTTCTCTTTTACCCTCGTATCTTTTCCTTCTCAAACGCCAGGGTGAATGGAACTGCCAATTGTATAATTGCACATCTCCCTCTCCAATCTGGAGGTAGAGTGGGTCTCAATATTTTGCCTCCACAGTATGATCACAAATCCACTCGGCCAACTTTAGTGCTGAGTAGTTACCTCCCTTGTGTGTATCAGTGAAATTCTTAATTTCTGTACATAATTTCAGCTTCCCCAAATCTCTTGACCGATTTGTACCTCATCTATGCACATACGATATGTGATTTCCTACTACAGCTGAAAACTTGGAGGGGGGGTTAAGTCTTTCATCTCCAAGGGAGGGAACATCAGAGATAAGGAGGTGTAGTTCCTATCATTCCATGCAGTCTTATCCTGTTGCAGGGATATCATACATTTCATGCTCTTCCTGTCTCGCTTCAATCCGAGTGGAAAGGGAAACACCTGGGCCACTGGCCTACTGGAGGCATATGCATAGCAATTGCTCTTATTCAGAAGTTTTACAATATACTTTACCCAGACATTTGTATCACCGTATCCAATTTCTATTTCGATAGTCTGTTTCAAGTCCTTAACTTTTTTTTTACTACTTTAGGGTCATCGAGAGGGGTGAAAGGTTGTATCTTATTACCCAGTAGTTCTGCCCATTTTCCCTTTCCGACGCCAATTCTAAAACAACTGCCTGAGAAATCATTTCCCTTTGTTGTAATTTCTATCCCAAATGTTTCATTTAATTGTACCTGATAGGTATCTCCACACCCTCCACCCCAAAATTACTTCGTACCATGTGGTTTTCTTTATCGTTATGTATATTGGGTCGCACTCTTTATCGGGACAATCGAAAGCTGGGGCCCAGTGTACTGTGAAGAGACGATTATAGCAAGTACCATCCCAAAGGCCATCCCCATAGGACATAAGATGTATCTCTGAGCTGCGGTACTGTTTTTGATTATCTACATCCCCACAATTTACGAAGCTGCATGCATCGGCATCTATTACTTGCGGATTATCAGACTCAGGGACAGTTAATAACACATATGAAAATGATGTTTCATAAAATCCCAATACTAAAAGAGCTAGTATCATAACTCTAAGCATCCCCAGCGTTCTAAAAATCATACTGAAGCACCAAAAGACTTAATGTACAATCCTACAGAAATATTCCATCGCTCGCGTCACCACTGTATAATCAGTTACTCAATATCTCTTCAGTCTGAGTTTCAGCGGTTCTTGCATTGATTCGGCTGTCCAGACGTCTTCCTCAATTGGAGATTCCACTAGCCCTTTGATCCGAGTGGAGTGAATCCAGCCTTTCCCCACCGTCCTTATCACTGTTTCAGTCAAAAAGGCCTGGTCCGGCCCTTTCCAGTCTGGCTGCATTTTAGTCTCTGTCCATGTTTTTAGTAAGACCCAATCTCCCTTTTGAATTGGATGAATAGCGAATTCAAGGGGCGGATACGCCCTGTGCCAACAAATCCTGTTTCCAGAGGAAAGATAAAGAGGAGGACAAGCCCAGTATATACTTCTTTAAGAACAAATCTTTAGTTTCTGGGATTGGCAGTGGCCAGAGGATATACCTCCACCCATCTGGATAAATGATCAACTATTACCAATATATCTCAGTCTTCCCACTTGGGGTAATTCGGTATAATCTACCTGGATGCTCTGGAATGGTCTTAGCCCAGGTTCTCTCCCTCCTGGGATTTGTTTTCTTAATACTTCCTTGTTTATTTTTTTTTACGTGTAATGCATCCCTCACATACCTATTTGGCTCTCGTATATATCCCTTTGCATCCATATTTCCCTAAGACTAAATCGCACATGACTTCCACTCCCCAGTGGCTCCCCTGATGTAGGACAGCCATAATTTCTCGCGTCATCATTTTGTTTAACATTTCACTTCCTTCATCCAAAATATGTCTGCTGATTTTGCAGCGCCTAAATTTTTCAATTCATTTTCCTCTCTTTCAGTAAATATTGGAGGTTCCCGAGGACCTGGAACAGTAGGTACAGGGAATAAACCACAGTTTTCTGTGGATTTAGGGCTGCTTCTTTCGTTATCTCATCGGTCAGTAACGTAACGTTCCATTCTTTAAGTAACAATGAATTAATGCAGTTATGTTTTAAATTAACTGTGAATCAACATGACAGGTCACTGAGAATGTGTGAAGGGATCCTGCCAATTAATATTGATTCAGGCTAACACAATTGATTTTTTTAAAGATCTTAATTATTAATTATATACTACATATATAAAATAATGATTATTTGTGATTCAGGGTGGAAACGCAACAAGTGTCCAAAACATTTTTAGAAATTAATTGCACAGTTCTGTCTGTTTACCAGTCACTTGTGACTTCTCATTCTATTTCCGTAATTGTTTTACTCGAGCACGTTTATTTTAAAGAACCTCAACAGATTCCATAGCACCATTTGCAGTTAATTCAATCCCAATTTGGTGGCAATATTTTGTCATGAGCGCAAAACTGATTCTTCGTCCCTCTCATCGCAAAACTGTCGCCATAATCCAGTTAACTCTTTCATTCCTGCTCCATTGGGCTCAAAATTTAAGGATGACCTTGCTGCTCCCGTATCGACTAGGAAAACTACGTCCTCTTTATAAAGTCGCACCTTCAAATTTATCAAGGGTTCCTGGTGGGTACCCGGGGGCAGGAACCCCTGACACCCCTCTTCCTTATCAAAATTCATAAGCAATATTGCCCTCTCTTCCTTTTTCAGATCCGGACATTACTACTTAAAATGACCTGTCTATCCACAGCAATAACATCACGCCTGTGGGGATTTCTACCTCGATTCCTGTTCCTGCCCACCAAACCACTTAACATCTCGTCCCTTTATTTTCAACATGCTGCCACCCACCATTCCGGTTTCGTTGTCCTTTTTAGTTTTGTCGTTTTCTTTATTACCTCATCAACTGTGGGCTATCATTATTTTTGCTCTTTGTTTCCACTTCTCATGTTACGTTGCCAGATGTTTGTTTGGACATTGAATTTCTTTGTTAAGAAGCATTGCAATGTTTCTTGCTTCCTATAACTTCAAATACCGATTCATCGATTTATGCTTTTCTAAGTTTAAAGTCTGTTCCTAATTATACTTTTTGGAACAGTGTGTGTGTGTGTGTGTGTGTGTGTGTGTGTGTGTGTGTGTGTGTGTGTGTGTGTGTGTGTGTGTGTGTGTGTGTGTGTGTGTGTGTGTGTGTGTGTGTGTGTGTGTGTATATATGCTACAAATTCATTTAGTCAGCATTTCACATTTAAAACGTAAAATGCATGCAGTTCCCATCTTTGAAAACCACTAAAATTACCCAATTTGAGATCTTTAATTTATTTCCAAAATTAGTTTTCTTAAGTCGTCCTGACCAGTCATTGCTCAATGACAATGCTTTCGGTCGTGAAATAACCGGAGCTGCCTTAAAAGGATTTGTCGATTCAAGTTTTTAAAAAAACGTCGAATACATGAATAATAGCAGAATCCAAGATCACAGATATTAACCATAGGAATTTTTTAAAATTACAATCCAAAGTTGAACTGACATTTCAACTGTCCTCCATGAATCGCTTTTATATAAGGATAAAAGAGATTCGTTAGAAACTGATAGTAAGGCAGTCATGACCTGTAAAAGAACAGGAGTTAACATTTTATTTCATAATCACCGTAAAACCCTGAACCTTAAAATAAATCATTTTAAGTTTCCATAATAGAAATCAGATTCAAAACAGTCCCGGATCTCAAGCTCCAGGGAACAAAGCACAAACACTCAATCACCGACAAACACATGCGCATTTAAACCAAATCGCAAAGGGTTAAACTTTCTACCAGCTGTACAGGAATTGCAATTAGAGTCGCCTGGGTGTGATTGGTGTTAGAGTCCCCTAGGTTGGTCTGGATTAATCAATTGGCAAGGAGAGCCTCAAAGAACGATTCATCAAACGTATGAGGGATTATTTCTTCGAGTAACGTCTCAAGGAACGAAATGGAGAACTGGCTTTGTTATAATTTGATGAGGTAGGAGTAAAAAATCATACTGTAGTACAAGATCACATTAGAAAGAGTGACCACAACATGCTTCAGTTTCACATTCAGACTGAAACAGTGAAGGCAGAGTCACAGATGTGAGGTGTAGTGTTGGACAATGACAATTTTACTGGCCGGAGGAAGGGCTTGGACTGAGTGGACTTGGCAAAAAATATTAAAGGGCGGGACAGTTGAAGAACATGACAGCTACTTCGCGAGATAGTCCAAACCCCTTAATTAAAGTGCAATCCTGCGTGAAAGAACATAGAACATAGAACATAGAAAAATACAGCGCAGTACAGGCCCTTCGGCCCTCGATGTTGCGCCGACCGAATCCTACCTAACCTACACTAGCCCAATAACTTCCAAATGCCTATCCAATGCCCGCTTAAATGACCATAAAGAGGGAGAGTTCACCACTGCTACTGGCAGGGCATTCCATGAACTCACAACCCGCTGCGTAAAGAATCTACGCCTAACATCTGTCCTGTACATTCCACCCCTTAATTTAAAGCTGTGTCCCCTTGTAACAGCTGACTCCATTAGCGGTAAAAGGTTCTCAGTGTCTACCCTATCTAAACCCCTAATCATCTTGTACACCTCTATCAAATCTCCCCTAAACCTTCTTTTCTCCAATGAGAACAGCCCAAGTGCCTCAGTCTTTCCTCATACGATTTTCCTACCATACCAGGCAACATCCTGGTAAACCTCCTCTGCACTCGTTCCAATGTCCCCACATCCTTCCTATAGTATGGCGACCAAAACTGCACACAATACTCCAGATGAGGCCGCACCAGAGTCTTATACAACTGCAACATGACCTCAGGACTCCGGAACTCAATTCCTCTACCAATAATGCCCAGTACACCATATGCCTTCCTCACAGCACTATTTACCTGGGTGGCAACTTTCAGAGATCTGTGTACATGGACACCAAGATCCCTCTGCTCATCCACACTACCAAGTAGCCTACCATTAGCACAGTAATCCATCTTCTTGTTACTCCTACCAAAGTGAATGACTTCACACTTAGCTACATTGAATTCCATTTGCCACCTTTCTGCCCAGCTTTGCAACTTGTCTATATCCTGCAGTAACCTGCCACATCCTTCCTCACTATCCACAACTCCACCGACTTTTGTGTCATCCGCAAACTTACTCACCCAGCTTTCAAGCCCCTCCTCTAGATCATTTATAAAGATAACAAAAAGCAATTGTCCCAAAACAGATCCTTGAGGTACACCGCTAGTAACTGCACTCCAAGATGAACCTATACCATCAACTATTACCCTCTGTCTCCTTCCAGCCAGCCAATTTCTAATCCAAACCTCTAATGCACACTCAATGCCATACCTCCGTAGTTTTTGCATTAGCCTACCATGGGGTACCTTATCGAACGCCTTGCTAAAATCCATATACACAACATCTACTGCTTTACCCTCGTCCACCTCCTTAGTCACCTGCTAAGAGAACTCAATAAGGTTTGTGAGGCACGACCTGCCCTTCACAAAACCATGCTGACTATCCTTGATCACGTTATTCCTATCCAGATGTTCATAAATCTTATCCCTTACAATTCTCTCTAAGACTTGGCCCACCACAGAAGTCAGACTCACTGGCCTATAGTTACTCGGGCTATCCCTACTCCCCTTCTTGAACAAGCGGACCACATTCGCCATCCTCCAGTCTTCTGGTCCTATTCCCGTTGACAATGACAACATAAAAATCCAGGCCAATGGCTCTGCTATCTCCTCCCTAACTTCCCAGAGGTTCCTAGGATAAATGCCATCAGGCCCAGGAGACTTATCTATTTTCATCCTTTCCAGTATTCCCAAAACCTCTTCCCTACATACTTCAATGCCATCCATTCTAATCACTTGAGAATCAATATTCACACCAGCAACAGTGTCCTGTTCCTGAGTGAATACTGACGAAAAGTATTGATTTAGTGTCTCTCCAATCACCTCCGCCTCCACGCACAACTTCCCACTACTATCCTTGACTGGACCGATACCTACCCTAGTCATCCTTTTATTCCTGACATACCTATAGAAAGCCTTTGGGTTTTCCCTAATCGTACCAGCTAAGGACTTTTCATGTCCCCTTCTCGCTGCTCTTAGCTCTCTCTTTAGATCCTTCCTGGCTACCTTATAACTCTCAATCGCCCCAACTGAACCTTCACGCCTCATCTTTACATATGCCGCCTTCTCCCCTTTCACAAGGGATTCCAATTCCTTATTAAACCACGGCTCCCTCACAAGACCCTTAACTCCATGCCTGACTGGTACATACTTATCAAGGACACTCAGTAGCTGTTCCTTGAACAATCTCCACATATCATTAGTATTCTTCTCTTGAAGCCTGTTTTTCCAATCCACGCATCCTAAGTCATGCCTCACCGCATCATAATTTCCCTGCCCCCAGCTATAACTCTTACCCTGCAGTGCACACTTATCCCTCTCCATCACTAAAGTAAAAGTCACCGAGTTGTGGTCACTGTCCCCAAAGTGCGCACCTACCTCCAAGTCTAACACCTGGCCTGGTTCATTACCTAGAACCAAATCCAGTATAGCCTCACCTCTTGTTGGCCTGTCTACATATTGTGTCAGGAAACCCTCCTGCACACATTGGACAAACACCAACCCATCTAACGACCTCGAGCTATAGCTTTCCCAGTCAATATCTGGGAAGTTAAAGTCCCCCATAACAACCACCCTGCTACTTTCACTCTTCTCCTGAATCATCCTCGCAATACTATCCTCTACTTCTCTCGGACTATTAGGAGGCCTGTAGAAAACACCTAACAGGGTGAGCTCACCTTTCCTATTTCTAACCTCAGCCCAAACTACCTCAGATGGCAAGTCTTCCTCCATCGTCCTTTCCACCGCTGTAATACTATCCTTGACCAGTAATGCCACACCTCCCCCTCTTTTACCCCCATGTCTGACCCTACTAAAACATTTAAACCCTGGAACCTGCAACAGCCATTCTTACCCCTGTTCTACCCACGTCTCTGTAATGGCCACAACATCGAAGTCCCAGGTACCAACCCACGCTGCAAGTTCATCTACCTTATTTCTTATACTTCTGGCATTGAAGTATACACACTTCAAGCCACCCTTCTGTTTACAGGCACCCTCCTTCGAGATTGCTGCCTTGTTCCTAACCTCCCTACACTCAAGGTCCTGTACCCTAAAGCTACAGTCCAGGTTCCCATGCCCCGGCGGAGTTAGTTTAAACCCTCCCAAAGAGCACTAGCAAACCTCCCCCCAAGGATACTGGTGCCCCTCAGGTTCAGGTGTAGACCATCCTTTTTATAGAGGTCCCACCTTCCCCAGAAAGAACCCCAGTTGTCCAGAAACCGGAATCCCTCCCTCCTGCACCAAACCTGTAGCCACGCGTTTAACTGCTCTCTCTCCCTGTTCCTCGACTCTCTATCACGTGGCACGGGTAACAAACCAGAGACAACAACTCTGTTTGTTCTAACTCTGAGCTTCCAACCTAGCTCCCTGAAAGCCTGCCTGACATCCTCACCCCTCTTCCTACCTATATCGTTGGTGCCAACGTGGACCACGATCTGGGGCTGCTCCCCCTCCCCCGTAAGGACCCAGAAAACACGATCAGAGACATCACGTACCCTTGCACCTGGGAGGCAACATACCAATCGTGAGTCTCTGTCGCCCCCACAAAACCGCCTATCTGTACCCCTCACTATTGAGTCCCCAAGAACTATCGTTCTACCTTTCTCCACCCTTCCCTTCTGAGCAACGGGGCCAGGCTCCGTGCCAGAGGCCTGAACCTCGTTGCTTGCCCCTGGTAAGTCATCCCCCCCACAAGTATCCAAAACGGTATACTTGTTCTTGAGGGGAATGACCGCAGGGGGTCCCTGCACTGGCTGCTTCCTCCCACTCCCCCTCACTGTCACCCATCTGTCTATAACTTTCGGAGTAACTACTTCCCTAAAGCTCCGATCTATGACCTCCTCTGCCTCCCGAATGATCCGCAGTTCATCCAACTCCAGCTCCAGTTCCCTAACACGGGCTTGGAGGAGCTGGAGATGGGTGCACTTCTTGCAAGTGTAATCAGCAGGGACGCTAAAGGCTTCCCTCACCTCATACATGTTGCAAGAGGAACATTGCACTGTCTGCACTGCCATCCCTCTAAAAAGTAAGCTTTCTTTTTTTAAAAAAAAACAACTAAATCTAAAGAAACAAACAAGCAAAATGCAGAACTTACCTGCTAGAGGAATTTTAAAAAGATGAAAAATGATCCATGTCTTAAAAGAAAATCAATAATGACATGCAAGTGATGGCCTGGTGGCATTATCACCAACTGCTGATCCAGATAATGTTCTGGGGACTCGATTTCAAATGCCACCATGGCAGAGGGTGGAACTTAAATTCAAAATGAATCTGGAATTAAGAGTCTATAGATGACAGTGAATCTATTGCTTATTGTTTGACACATCCATATGTTTCATGAATGTCCTTTAGGACTGGAAACCGCCATCCTTACCTGATCTGAACTACATGTGATTTCAAACCCACACAAATTTGCTTAAAGCTTAACTGCCTCTGAGCAATTAGGGAAGGACGATGAGTACTGTCTAACCAGCGACGCCATCTTCCTATGAATGGAACGAAGAAAAGCACTTTAATTGTTCGCACTCTTTTGCTAAAAACAAAATCAAAATGGCTACGAAGGAAAATGCATCGAAAACATAAGAATGAATGAAGAACACTTGTCCAAATAGACAAAAAGTAAAAGAATGCTGAACGCAAATATTGGCCTTTTAGAGAATGAAAACGACGGGGTAGTAATGGCAAACTCAGAAGGGGCAGAGGGAGAATGCCAACATTTCTTGTTTTCACAGTGGAAGATAATTTCTTCCTAAAATTTACAACAATTGCAAAGGATCTTTCTGGGAGTACGATGCTGAGGGGAAAAGGTAATAAATACATTGATGGGATTAGAGGGAGATCAGGTTCTTGGCCTGCACTCTGTTATGTTAAAAGGAGGTAACAGCAGAGGTACCTAATGTGTTACTTACGATATTCAAAAAATCCTTTGATTCTAGAACTGTGTTGAATTATTGGAAAATTAATAATGTGAAACTCGTATTCAAAACAAAAGATAGGAAAAAATGACAAACTTTAGACCAGTGAGTCTTAACTCAGTAGTGGGGACGTTTCTTCAGTCAACCATAATGGAGGAAATAACTGAATATTTGGAAAAAAGCAACGATGAGTTCACCACTGTCAGCACGGATTCATGATGGGCAGGCTGTGCTTTACAAATCTGCTGATGTTCTTTGAGAACGTAACCAACAATGTGGATAATTGAGATATAGAAACTGCTGTACATCTAAACGTCAGAAGGCATTTTACAAGGTGCTGCATAAAGGACTGATTTAGCAGGTTAGATTCCACGGGGTTATGGGTAGAATATTGAATTGGATAAAAGATTGGTTTACTGACAGAAAGCAGAGCATCGGAATAACTGGTCTTTCTCTGACGAACTAAAACTCATGATGTGCTGCAGGTTTCAGTTCTCAGACCTCAACTGTTTACAATCAATCCACATGACCTGGAAGGAGAGACAGAGTGTAGAAACTAAATTCACAGATGGTACTAAACTAGGTGGCAAACAGGCTGTAATACGGAAATAAAGAGTTTACAGATGAATATTAGAAATTGAGGCAGATTGTTATATCTGGCAGAAGGTGTTTAATGTGGATAAGTGCAAAGTTGAATTTCCTTCCGCCACTCCTAATTTCTATGTTCTTGTGTTGCTCCATCTGCAGGTTTTTGAATTTACTTCATTGTTGGTGGCTGGGGTGACATGACATGTGGGTTTTGTTCAAGGGAGGTGTAGGTTGCTCTGAGTGTCGGGAACAAAACATTAATGTGGAGAAATGACCTCAGTCAGGCTTTGTTGATTCCCACAGCCGGCCTGGCAGCCAGCTGGCCTATCCCTGCTCTTTATTCCTGATGTTTAGTTGCCTGGAGTAAACCACATCAAAATGTTGCAGTCAGACAGACAGTCCGTAATTAACATGCCAATTTCATAATAAAGAGACAAGTTAACATTCCGATCAGAAGTAAATACTTGGCAATTCTTTTGAGATTTCAATGACTATTTGCTGCAACTTCAGTATGGGAAGTGAGTGACGGGACTGCAAAACATTTTAGCATTGTTGCAACTTTATAGTTTAGATATTGAGTAAAGATATTACATTATCAACACTGTTGGAAAGTGTCATGCTGTATATCCTATGAAAATATTTTGAATTATTATAAAAGAATACAAACAATGAGAAGATTAGAAAAGGAAAATGTGAAGTGGATGTAAGTCTTTAAAGAGGTCAGAGAACGGGCAAATATTGGTCTTTGGATCATAATTGAGAAACTGTGTCTGTGTTTGCGTGTGTTGGAGAGTTGAATGGAAAAATTGTACAATTTCAATGAACAGATTACGAAACGGAGGCACGAGGAATGGGGAATCTGGATCACAAAAACAAACCTCTGCATCAATATCACATTTTTCAGAAGACAATATAAATCTTGAAATATTTTAAAACCAAATACATTTAGAAATAGGAAAGTTTTTCTACAGTTTACAGATTAATGGTGAGACCACTTTCACTTTATAAGTGTATCTCCTTTTTATTGAGACTACGAGAAAGGGGAAAGGCTACTCTCTGATCATCCTGTGCATACCCTCATGCTGTTTAACACCGCCACCAGGAACACCTCTCAACCTTCTTTGCTTAAAAGTAAAGTCAAGTAAATCAAGCCTCTCTTCAGTTTGAGTACTCTCTTGTCTTAATATTTCAGAAATATATCACATTTATATGTGTTACATTTTTCATCAGCGATTGATCTGTCCACCTGAACAGTTGTTTTATACCCTCCTGTAAACTCACACCTTCCTCCTCACTGTGAACTACCAGCTTATCTTTGTGTCATCCACAACGTTATTTATCATTTCCCCAAACTCCATCCCTCCCATTCTCATCATCAGCATTTGTGAAGTTCACTACTTAGCCTTGATTTTCTTCCTGTTCTATTGTTATTCCTATTTTCGTGAATTTACAGCATAATGCAGTTGAGGTTTTTTATGAGGAAGCCATGAATTTTATTTTGGACGTGAAGCTCAATTCGCCTTTTATATTTGTCCTTCTCTACGATTTATTCATAAGGCTTGTACGTAATTAATATTGAATTAGGTTTCGGTGGCTTTCCCTGCAACATTTGGGTGTTACGTGGACGTGGGTCATGTTTTTGTATCATTCTTGCAATAGTCAGAACTGAAGGAACTTTCTGTCTGTACGATGAACACAGTTTCACAATTTTGTTTGAAAGAGTTCGAGTGATGAGGATAAAGATTCAATTAAATTCTATATTTAGAATCGTGGCAGGAGATTAAATCGTATCGTAAAGTCACTTTGAATTGGGAACAAATTATTAAAACATGCATCCACTTTTCTTCGTTTTGTTAAAACAGTTTCACATAATGTTCATAGAGCAGCATGGATCTTACAGCTGCTCCTGGAATTGCAGGCAGTTAAATATTTGATGTAGTTTTTTTTGCAGTTGATATAGTTATTACAATTTATTAATTTAACATCATTTTTTCTATTTTGTTTCATTTACATACAAAAACAATAAAAAAAATTAAAAACTCTCAATTTTCTTTCAAACGATCTTTTGTTTTAAAAGAGCTTTTTAAGGGTGGTTTACAAAAGAAAGGAAAAGTCTATTTCTGTTTTAAAAGGTATCTTTTGTTACACCGCAAATGTGTTTTTGCTTTGAAAAAATTAATCAGCTCTTTTTAAAACACGGAGTTGTACCCTCCTTCCGGAGAGTCCTACACGTTTTCAGCTCCGGAGGAAACTACTTTCTTCTCGGGATTTATTGAAGAGGAATATTTTTATTGATTCAATTAGCTAAGTGGTTGATTTAGTTTAAGTTTTATATGTTTGATACGTATATGTATTTAATTTTCCATTTCTTAAACGTTATTGTCTGTAGGTAATGAAAGGTAACATATATATAAGTTGTCAAAAACAATCCTGCTGTTATGCATAATGTTATTACGGCCATATATAAGGTACAGAGAGAGATGGCGCGAAGATTTAGAAAAAATGTTATCCAGCAAATCAGTTAGACAGTTGGGTGACTGTCAGCAAGGATAAGAAGGTAGTTCAAATGTCTCCGGTGGCTATTCTTCTATCAAAATGCTTTCTGCTGAACAGCTGAAGGGAATTGTCTCTCTGAAGAAAATGGAGGAGCAATCAATTATTGGACAATTTGAATTATTGTTATGTTCAGCAGCATTTGAGAAGAGTGAGTAGAATTATTGCTTCAGTGGGCTTTTCTATCGGGACATCAACAGGAGATTCTGGGGCAGTGACTGTTAATTTAGGATGGTTTGTTGCTTTCCCTGTGCGAGGATTAAGAACGTTTTGAAACAATTCAAGGACGTTGTGAAAGGTGAGATTGAATAGCCAAACACTGTTGTAGATATTGGCAGGACTGACAGTTTTAGGGAAAGATTAAAGCAGTACAGAGTGAACTTAAGAGGCGAGGTAGAGTATTAAAAATAAAACCGTTAAAGCAATACGTTCTTGTTTACTCTCAATGCCAAACTCAACCGGGAAGGAACAAAGGTTTAAAGGAGAAAAATCAACAGCTGAAGAGGCTATTGTGTTATTGAGGGATTTAGATTTTTGGGAAATTGGAATCAATTTTAGAATAGAAATGACCTGTTCAGAAATGATTGGTCTAATCTAAACTGGAGAGCAACGAATATCTTATCAGAAAGATTTACTCATTCTATGTAGGGAAACTTTATATGATAGAGACGGCAAGGGGATGTTCTAAGTTGCAGTAGAAATGGCAGGATGATGAGAAATGTTAATGATTGTGAGGAGAGCACGTCAATTGGAAAAGAAAAACGAGAGAGTCAAGATTATATAGTAATTCTGAAGCACGAAATTGCAATTATTTCAATGTAAGGGGTCTTACAGTGAAGGTTGATGAACTCAAGGCATGTTTAAGAAAATTGGTTGAAAGGTGTCCAAGTCGAGAGTGTAGTTATGGGAAAGCACAGCAGGTCAGGCAGCATGTGAGGAGCAGGAAAGTCAAAGTTTTGGGCAAAAGCTCCTCATGAGGAATGGGCTGATGAAGGGCTTTTGCTTGAAAGAACGAATTTCCTGCTCCTCGGATGCTGCCTGACCTACTGTGCTTTTCCACCATCACACTCTCCACTCTAATCTCCAGCATCTCATCCTCACTTTCGCCTGAAAGATGTTCAAAACTGGCAATTCAATGTTCCAGGTGTAAAGGGTCAGAGAAAAGATGGAAACAGACATGCGGTGGGCAGCGAGGGGGAGTTCTGCCATTTTTGATAAAGGAATAAATTATTGCTGCAACTGGGGAAGATATTTCTGAAAAAGTATCTAATTAAAATATGCATGTAGTATTAAAAATAACAGAATAAAGTTCAGTTTGAACAGATTGCACCCCATGGTCATTTGTGACAAATCGCCAGTGTAAATATATTGGTCGAAATTAAAAATAAGAAAGGAAAGAACACGTCGATTGTATTGTACCATATGCTCTTCAACAGTAAGAAAGAAATTGAGAAACATACATGTAGGGAGATCTCAGATATATATAATCTTAATAAGGTTGTAATAATGGGGGATTTTAATTTTCTAAAAATCGATTGGACTACCACAGTGTTAACGGGTTGGATGGTGAAGAAATTGTCAAATGTGTTCGAGAAAATTTTCTTAATCAATATGCGGATGATTCTAAAAGAGAAGGAGCAAAACTAGTCCTTCTTTTGTGTAATAGGCAGGGTAAGTGACTGAAGTAAACGTGAGGGAATATTTTGGGTTTTGCAATCATAACCATATTAGTTTCATAATGGCTATGGAAAATAATAAGCCTTTCATTAATGTTTGTTTTAATTGGAGTACCATGAATTTTAATGACTTACCAAGTTTGATTAAAGTAGACTCTTAGCAGGTAAAACGATGTCTGACAAGTGAGAGGAATTCAACAGTTTGACGACGGGAGTTGAGAATCATTATGTGCCTGTTAGAGTGAAGGGTAAGGCTGGTAAGATTAAGGAACAATGGACAACTACAGTTATTGAGCTTTAATTCAAGAATCAAAGAAAACCTTACTTTAGATATAGACAATTTTATTCAATTTAATCTTTTACTCAATATAAAGAATGTTGGGTATTATTTTGAGAGAAATCAGGAAAGCAAAAAAGGAGATATGAGATAGTATGGGCAGAAAAGGTTAAGGATAATCCAAAGATATTGTACAGCTACATTAACAGCAAGAGGGTAACCATAGAGAGGTTAACGCTTCTCAAAGATCATGAAGGATTTCGATGTTTTGAACCCATAAGTTAGGGAATAAAATCATCCCATTCCTGTTTCACTAGACAGCAACAAACACACACTATTGCCTGCACCTCACATTCATCCAGCTTGAACTCTATCTGCTATTTGTTAGTCTATTGACCCATGTTCTCAAGATCCTTTTGAATTCTTAGAAAACCTTCTTCACTGTCCACTGTGCCGCAAGTTTTGATGTCAGCCACAAACGTACGAACCATGCCTTCGATATTCTCACGCAAGTAATTTAAATAAATGACAATGAAAACCCAGAACCAACCTCTGTGTAACGCTGCTGGGTACAAGCCTTCAGTCCGAAAAGCAACCACCCACCATTAATCTCTGTCTCCTGTGAATGCACCATTTGAAAGTGCTGGAGAGAAAGCCCACAGTTCAGACAGTATCGGAGCAGAGAAAAATGGAATTAACTCTTTTTGAGTCGAGCATACAGGTTCATATAAGACTTGATATGTTCACTCTGTTTCTCTGCCCAGATCTTACTTCATCTGTTGTATTCATCCTTCATTGTGCATTTGCATTTCAGATTTCCACTATCTCTAATATTTTGCTTTTTCTTGATTGATCTGGATGTTGAACACGATCATATTTGGACAATATGCTCCATTCCTGTTCCCATCACTTGTGCCAGTGACGCATGAATTGCACTGGTGTCTGTATCTTCTTTAAGTTCTGAAAATTAATGCGTGGATCTCACCAATGTGATTTTGATTTAAAAGGCTTTTTCGAGACAGTTACACTTGATGAAACTAGAAGAATAGTTTATTATGCCTGTGCGTTTTATGACAAAATTTGTCTCCTCAGTCTCTGAATATTTTCGATATATTTCTCTGAAAATGTACAATAAAGGTGGTTGTCATCAACCCATCATCTCTGTACCAGTTCGGTATGAGCTGTATTCTCATTCTTACTCTGCTGTAACTCACTATAACGAAATACATTTTGTTATCTGTGTCTGTTTTTATTTCTGAATATCCCGTCCAGATATAAACAATCTTAACAACCTGTATAACCTGTGCTTAAACAGTCGATATATAAAATATAACTATGTGCTTCCTATTTAAAATTGCCCTATTCCATTCACATTGTTGTTCAGCATTCCATATACCAGGGGTCATCTGTTATCTTGCTCTGCATTGCATTTCATTCCATTTGTCAGAAACAGTGATGGCTGAATACTGGTGACTGGGAGATATTGCTCCACTCCCCTCAGGTCTCCTCAGCCATTGGCCGCAACCCATTCTGTCTCATCGCCATTATCATATTCATTCCATCCCTTACACATTAATTCATGAATTTTAATAAAGGTTATGGTACATTGTTATGGACTAAGCCCGACCCGTCACAACATTCTTAAGCACATAGCCCAGTCCGTAGTGTTGCCATTTGTTGAAGGTAAGTGTAGACTGGATATTCCCAGAGTGAATTAGTTGGTCTGACTGGCGACTTTAAACAAACAGATCGTATTTGCAAAAATAAAGAATGAAACACAACGAACCTAAAATACTGTACCTGAATAATTCATCCCATCCAAAACTGACAGGCTATCTCCAATTAATGATGCTGCTCCAAATTACTTGCAACAATCCTAATAAACAAACCCCTGAGCACAAACAGTAAAAATTAAACAAAAAAATCTAATAGATTAAAACGTCAGAGGGCTGAAGGAGGGGGAGAGCGTCCAGTTTCAACACTGAACCTGACTCAACTGAACTGACCTGTGCAGCTGGAGAGCACGCTACATCCCCTTGATTGCACCAGTTTTTTTTTGAAAGGCTTTAATGCCCTCTGTCCGAGGCATTATCTATTAGGCAAAAAACAAAGGACCCCAAGGAAGTATTCAATATTGAGACACGTTGCAATCTTGGGACGTTTAGAAAATCTCTGAAAAACATTCAAGCATAAGATAACCTTATCAAGAGACCCCCGTTTGACAACTCCCCCAATATAAAACCGAATCTTCGATATCCAAAAATGGTTTCAGTTTTGAAAACCACCAGAAATAGTGGTTCGTACTCTAAAATGCGCATTCACATTTGTGTACAATAAACATGCGAATAGGCACAGCTACATCCAGATTCAGTTTGTGGTACTTCTATCATTGCGTGCCTCCATTTGTCATTCAATCTCAACAATGCATTGGCAATCATGTTTTCAAGACCTGCTACGTGCACAATTTTCAAATTGAATGACTGTAACAACAGGCCCCAGCTAAACAGTCTCGCATTTTTGTCCTTAAATTTCTCCAAAAAGACTTCATTGGGTTATGATCAGTGTAAGTGGTTGACTCTGCTGACAACATAAACACTGAAATGTGACAACACAGAGCTCACAGTCTCTTTCTCAACTGTTGAATATTTTTACTAATGAACATTCAACTTTTTGGAAAAATACACAAAAGGTCTTTGTGTCTACTCGTCGTCTTCCTGCAGGAGGCCAGCACTGAAATCTACATCATTCGCATTTAAATTCACCTTGAATGGTTTTGCATATTCAGGTGTATCCGATCGTGGGCAGTGTTTAACACGTATTTCAAATTCCGAAAAGTGCCTTCTGACAGTCCTCTGTCCACCGAAACTTCTTGCCTTTCTTTAACAATTCAGTGAGTGGAGTAGTCACATTGCGAAAATGAGGCACAAGTATTTGATAGAATCCACTTAGTCCCAAGAACTGATCCTTTTGTAAACGGGATGGGAAATTCCCCAATTACCTTCACTTTTAAATCTCATGGCACCGTTTATCTATATCCAATAGCATGGCCAAGAAAGGTGGCTTTTGCTTTGGCAAATTCACTTTTCGCTTGGTTTACCACAAAGTCGATCAAACAAGTCCGATAGATGCTGCAAATGTTCATTCCATGAGTCACAAAAAAATCACAAGGTCATCAATGTCCACCACAGATTGGATAATCCGGCAATTTATTGGTTAGTCCCTGAAATGCAGCCGGCAGATTTGCTTGTTCCACATTTTCAACACAGTCTTCCAACCATGGAACTGGGTATACATAAATGCTTTTAACTGCATTGACGTTAAGTTAGTCCATACATAATCGCTGGGTACCATTTGGCTTTGGCACCATGATTATGGTGATTTCCAGTTACTGTCACGCATGTTGATTATGTCATCTTAGAGCATGCATTCAATCTCCTTCTGAACATGTGCCAACTTCAGAGGATTATGCCTGCAAGGATGTTGTTTAATCGTAACGGCATCTCTTATAGCTACATTTTGCACAATTAGGTGAGTACTTCCAAGTTAATATCTGCATTATTCCACATGTGATGGTAATAACTCCTTCTGATCATTTCAATTTTTCTCATGAAGATAAATCAATAAATTATCCCAATTTTAGACAACTACTTCATTGTCCACTTTAATTTGTGTAATGCCCGATTCAGAATGCTCTGAGCTTGTTTTTTCTTTCTGTGCCATAATCATTAACACCTTGTCCTTTGGCTGTCCTTACCTGTCAAAGTACATTTTGAGCATATTCACACGCATACACTGTGAGATTTCTTTCTTTCTGGAGTCCCTATCAAGTAGTTACTCTCACTCAATATCCGTTGTATTTGATAAGATCTACTAAACCTTGCTTTCCAAAGTTCACCTATAACTGGAAGTAACAGCAATATCTTATCCCCGATCGCAAAATTGCAATTTCTTGATTTCCTGTCCGCTTGCTGTTTTATTGTACGCTGCAATACTTTTAAATGCTCTCTTGCCAACTCCTCAGCGCTATTAATCGTTCCTTCAATTTTGAGACCAAATGTGTGGCCTTTGAACATTGATTTACTATCTTCTCCTTAATCAATATTAATTGTACTCTCACTTCATGCCCCCACAATAATTCCAATGGAATGAATTTGCTCTGTTAATTTGGTGGATCCCTGATCAAAAAAAGCGCAAATGGAATCCCTAACCCGAATCATCTGGATAGTCCTGATCATAAGCCTTCAACATGGTCTTTAATGTTTAATGTCACCTTTCTAGCGCTCCCTGCAATTTTGGATAGGATGCAGCCGATTTGAATCGCTTTATTCCTAAGACATTATAGTGAATAAATTGGATGTGAAGTTTGAACCTTGATCACAATGTATCTCCATTAGTAGTCTGTATGTACTTTTAGAAAAGAGTAATTCCTTTGCAATTCATTTAGCTGTGATATTGCACCTTGGGATGGCCTCTGGAAATCTAGTCGATGCGTAACAAATACTGGTGCCCTCTTTTTTGTTTGTGGTCAGAGAACTAGCCAATCAATTAATACTACTGTAAAAGGTTCCTCGAATGCCGGATTAGTTAAGAAGGTGTAGGTTTTATTACCGCTTGTGTTTTTCCAATTACCTGACATGTATGACACATCTGGCAAAACGCAGCTACATCCTGTTGCAGTCCAGGCCAGTAAAATGTCTTTGTATTCAGTTTGTGTTTTCCTCACTCGTAAATGACTTCTAGATCGCAGCTCATGCACCATTTGCATCACCTCCTTTCCGTACCCCATTGGCAATATGATTTGATGAATCTCTTCCCATTTCTCATCTCATTGAATATATGTTAGTCTCTATTTCCTCATTTGGACAACATTTTTAAGGTAACAACACTCAGGGATACATTCAAAATTCCTAACGTATATGCTTTCTGATACAACTGCTTTAAACTTTTATTTGTCTGCGGTGACTCAATTAGTTCAGCTGAGCAAAAAATAATTTGCTTGATCATCTATTTGCTCCTGTTTTGTATCAACTTTCTGATGGAACAAAGTATCCTTATCTTTACATTTTTGGTATTTTCTGTCTCAACTGGTGACATTGGGACTTTGTTCCCCATAATCAGGAACATTTCCATGATAAGACTCCTACATTGATTCAGTTGCCTGCGTCTCCACTGGCTTTTCGACCAGAGTAGTAGTAATCCTACCACTGAATCAGCTATATTTTCCGCAAGGACAGACTGTATTCCTGGAGCTAAGAGTTTGTCCAATACCCCGACCACAATTTACCCACACTTGTCTGGACACGCTATGCTCACTTTACCTGATTTTGCACCTTTTGTCTCATGGTGAATTCCCTTTCGCAGTACCTTTTCTGGAAATAGTCCTTCAGGAGGACATATCTCCTTATCTTTTCACAGAGGATCCTGTGTCTCTTAATATTGTACCCTCTTTAGCTGTCCTATGTGAATAAAATTTCCCTTTGCAGGTATATTTTCTAAGCAGATCTGGCACTTCCTCCATAACAAATCTCCGATCAGTTTGTACACTCTGTTACCGCTCCAACAAAAGTGACCGACTTATACCTTTTTCCTGCGTCTGTGTTTTTCTTTTCTGAACCCACAAAAACAGTGATGACATGTGTCGTGATTTGTTGCAACGAAAACACCAGAACTTTATATCTTCCTTGCCTCCTTCAAGTAATGCCTTTTTACCCTGTGGTAAGTTATCATGATCTTCACTGAGATCTACGTCTCCCTTTCTACGTGGGGATTTCTCTTTGCCTCAATTTCTATCCATCATGGACTGACATTGATCGTAGAAGCCAAAAAACAAGCTTTATAATCATAATCACTAGTCATAATCATCAGCCACTTCAGCTGCCAGTCTTGCCTTTATAACTCTATGATCTTCCAAATGAGTTTGCACTATGTGAATGCTTAAGCTCCTCCAAAGTAATTGTCTCTCTCAGAGCATCGTACATTTGCTCTCTTTTTAAAGCTCTTATCCATCTATCAAAATTATTTTGTTTGATCCTTTCAAACTCAATATGGGTTTGACCAGGATCCTTCTTTAAATTCTTGGAACATTGTCTGTAGGCTTTTGGCACATGCTCATATGTACATTTTCCTCGACTAATAATCCCTAGATCCCGCCTCTGATAGAGTTGCACATACCTCACTAGCTCTACTACAAGTTTTGACTGGGCCAACAAAACCTACATGGCCACTGGCCACTGAAATTCTTTAGCCGCTTTCCTACTCATCAAATTTAGGCAAGCTGTAAATATACTGACACATGTTTATCACTAGGCTTTGGACTACCATGGGTTTACCCATCTTTAGTCTGTTCCTCACTAGGCTTACCTTCAACCTTCATCCTCATCGTTTTAAGCTGACTTTCCATTCGAAGTGTCCATCTGTCTTTTTCTTTCTCTCTTGCTGAAGCTATTTATTTATTTTTTCTATTTCCTCTGCGAAACCTATTCGTTAACTTGCGTCGTCTTCTGATTTTTGTTGCAGCTCAAACTGCTTCGTCTCTGCTTCTAACTCAAGCTGCTTCTTTGCGATTGACGTTTAGTCATCTCCACAGATCCTGATGGAGTTTCCAGCAAATTGGAATGCTGAGCTATTGCTGCAATCACCTCATCTTTCCTCACATTAGACGATAGCTTCAACTCCCTTTGTGTACCAATTTCCACGGCTTGGACTTATGTGCATTTTGTAAAAACACCAAGGTCATTTTCTCCACCTGCAAGGTTCCTGCAAGAACCATTGCTACCTGAAGCTCTGTTATTCACCAAAGCAACACACAAAATAAGAGACAATAACACCTGCCACTCGCTGACTAAATTCTGCAAAGGCCCCCTAATTTGTTTCGGACCAGACCCGACAACTCAAAACATTTTAATAGGAAGCCCAGACCTTAAATTTGCTATATTTTGAAGGTTAGTGTATAGCTGATATTTCCAGAGTGAATTAGCTGGTCACACTGCCGAGTTTTAAACAAATGATATTTATATGCCAAATTACCAAATTAAACATAAGGAACCAAAAATAGAATACCTGATTAACGTATCGTATCCGAACCTGAAACGCTATTCTGATTTAAGGATATACTTCCAATATACTTGCAGCAATCCCAATAAACAAAACCCCTTCGCAACAAGGGTAAAACTGACACAACTACTTACAGGTTATAAGGTCAGAAGGGCAGAAGGAGGCTGAGAGCGTCCAGTGACCCTGACTCGACAAACCCCCGAACTGATCCAACCTGTCTAGCTAGGGAGCTGGACAAGTCCTCTTGATTATACAGGCTACTTTTCAAGACTTGAAAGGCTTCTTTATGAGGCATTATCTGTTAGGTATACACAAAAGGACCCCAATGAACCTTTCAAAATTATGACATATTGGAATCTTGGGTCGTTTAGCCCCTCGAAATCAAGGACAACATTACCCTGTAAAAGGACTGGCTTTGTGAGAACATGTCACATTTGGCTTTGGAATGAATTCCAAAAGTGTAAGTCTTACTGCTTTGAAGCCAATATAATGTATGAAGTTGTGTGTTAGTTTACATAAAACAGTGCTCAATCATACTGTGTGTTGAAGATGCAGCATTGTCACGAGTGGATTGTCCAGACAGATCCACACTTCCTCTGTATGGTCAGGGCAAATATATCCACTGAGAATCTGTTGCTTGGCGCCTGTTCTAGTCGAGGAGAGACCGGCATGGAAACCAAATATAGATTGTGATTTTCTTTTTGTGGATGGTCACGATGGAGCGTTCAGGTGGTTACAGTATTGCAAATGAACAACACAGCAGAATCAGCTAGCCTGCGATAAGAAAACGTCCATAATTCTCCCTCACAACTAACTTGACGAGAGCAATTCGTGATGGGAGATGTGACCATTAGCCAGCAATGTCAACATTCAATTCAATCCAGTTGTTATTTTGAACTGAAGGTCGAATTCTGAAATAAATTATCTGGATCTGTTTGTTCAGTGACTGTGATTGATGTCAGTCTCCATGGATCCTAATTATGTCACTGGATTGTTTTCCTCTTCTATTTGTACGGGGCTTCTTCCAATGCTTTATCCCATTATTGCTGCAGATGCATCACCTGCATCACTGACAAGGATCAGCAGTTGCAAAAACAGGGAGAGCAGAGATCAGAATCTGAGAACCATAGACTGGAAAGTTCAAACAATGGACCAGAATCTGAGAACAGTAGTCTGGAATGTTTCAACAATGGATCAGAATCTGATAGCATTAGATTGGAGTATGCCAACAACGGATCAGAATCTGAGCACAATTGACTGCAATGTCTCCCCAATGGCTCAGAATCTCAGAAAAGTAGACTGGAATGCTGCAACAATGGGCAGGAGTTTATCTTTGGGTCTTTTGTATCTTTCCTGGTTTTGGCACATATTACCAGATCGGATATTAGGTGTTCTGCTGATTATTCAGGCTGGTTACTATCCCATGCTCGCTATTGTTGGTGTTCCTGGTAAGTCTCCCTATCTCTATCGATTTATTAATCCCATAAACCATGGTGAACTTCAGTGATATTTCTGTTAGCTATGTTTAGTAAAGACTGAAAATATTGTCTTCAGTTTCAAATGCAAATCTATTCATTCTCCACAAATTTCAGAACCACCCACACCCCCGACCTCACAAACATCTGAGAACAAGACTGTTCACAATCCAGGAGTACCCATTTTGCCCAAATTGATTTATCTCTTGGTATTCTCTTCATCACTAAAGCTACCCACTACCAACTGCATGATATCCCAAGACCCCATCTTGACGTCAGTGCGGGTGTTAAATAAGCCATTATCTATACCTTGGTAAAAGTCAGACTTTGTGGTTCCTGTTCTCTTCTAATCGCTCTTCCCGTTACAAATGTTTCCATCAAAATCTCGTTCGTGTCTGTAATGTAAATTCATGACGAGGACATTGTGTCAGAGTAGTAATGTCGCTAACCACGTAATTCAGTGGCCCAGGTAACTGCACTATGAATGCTGTTTCAAGTCCTATCTCAAATGATGACAGAACTTAAATTCAAATGAGAGGAACTGGAAATAAAAGTGAACTTTACTAATATAATCCCACCAGCACTTTGTCAAGAAGTTTATCTATTTCACTGTTATCCTTTGGTTAAGAAATCTCACATTATTGCCTGATCTGAATAAAGACTGACATCAGACAAAATACCTTAAGGAATGGCCTCACAATAAAAGGCATTTAGTGAGGTCCACAAATGCTACTCTGCTAGTGATGCAGACATCCCATGCAATAACAACACGTAAGGTAGAGGAAAAGGAACGAATAAGTGCCAGAGAAACTGAACAGATTTGGCAGCCTCAGGTTGAGAGAAAAATATAAGTGAAATTTTGCGTCCAATCACCATACATCAGAACTGAATGCAGCTGGGAAATAGTGTGCTTGATGTTGATGACATGGATGACTGCTGTGAAAGGGAGAAGGGGTGAGTTTAATAGATCGAGAAAGAGAGAGGTGGAGAGAAAGAAACAAACAGAGAGATTGCTGATGATCAGCTGGAATGGAAATAAAAATCGAGACTTACCTTATTTATTTTTCTCCTGTTCTCATATTACTGAAATTCATGCCCATGTAAGGTATATATAAAAGTCTCGGTTTGAAGTGAGTTATTTCACGTTGTCTCTCTTCCTTGAGTGTGATCATTTTATTTTATTCAATAATGGGGTGCTGGGCCTGTATATAATTCCCTTACCTCATTGTCCTTGAGAAGGTGTTGGTGAGCTGCCTTCCTGACCCACTACTGTCTGTGGGCTGTAAGTAGTCAGTGCTGAGGTCCATGCGGTTTCATTTCTTTGAGAATTTGTAGTGAGTGACATAACTGAACGACTGGCTTGGATATTTCAAACCACAACTGTATGTTAACCACAGTGCTCTGCGTCTGGAGTCACATGTACGTCCGACCGGGTGAAGATGGCGGATTTCCTTCCCTGAAGTGCACTAGTGTGCCAGGTAGGACAAACACAATGGTTTCATTGTTTCATTTGGAGAACTCAATGTTGAGTCCTCCAGGCTGTAGGCTAACCAGGCCGAAGGTAAGATGTTGTTCGTCCAATTTGCGGTCTGACTCACTGTGGCAACATAGGAAGCCAAGGAGGTCATGTTGGAAAGGAATTGGGAAGGGGAATTGAAATGGGTGGTGACTGGGAACCCAGGTCAGCCCCTTTGAAGCGGGCTGTGATGCTCGGTGAAATGTGCCCTTAGTTTAAGTTGCTCTCCCCGATGTTGACAAGACCACATCAGGAGAACCTAATGCAGTAACTAGGTTGAAGGAGAGGCAGGTGGACATCTGTTACACCTGGAAGGACTGTCTTGGGTCTTGGATGAGGTGAGGGAGGTGTGTGCCAGCAGTTGATGTATTTTATGTTTCATCTGCAAGTGTCAGTTGTCCATGGGGATTGACAGGTTTGGTGGGGAGTGTGGCACGAGCCAAAATTAGTGAAGGGATCAGTCCTTGTGGAAGATGTGCCAGGTGATGGGATCCAACCTAGTTTACTGTATCTGCCATTCCTGAGGTGGTCTTCTCTACATCAGGGAGACCAAATGTAAACTAAGGGGAATGTTGCTGAGCATCTCAGCTGGGCCTATAAGAGCTGACCTGACCTCCCAGTCACTGCCTATTTCAATTCCACCTCCCAGTCCCATTCCGACATGGCCATCCTTGACCACCTCCATTGCCACAAAGAACCAAAGCACAAATTCGAGGAATGACGCTTCATTTTCCACCTGTGTATCCTACAGCCAAGGGTCTCAACACTGAGTTCTCCAATTTTTAGTAGCCTCACTTCCAATCTTCCAACTTCCTGCTTAGCCCCTCTCCTTCCATTCCTCTGATCAACACATCTTCCAGCTGTCAACTGGATTCATTCTTCCCATTGGCCAACCCAGTGATACCCTCTATCTGTGATCCCCACCACAACACGCCGCCTCCTCCTACTTCCCCACGTTCGCCTCTTTATCTGTACACACCTTTGCCCCCACCCCAGACATGAAGAAAAGTCATACCCAAGATGTGGACTTTTTCTCCTGATGTTGCCAGGCTTGTTGTGTTCAAGTGAATGCGCTGTGCCTCTACTTATACAATAGCTTCTATGGGCTGAATGGCATTCTCATATTTCTATGAAACCAGCTTGAGATGCTGAATGAGCTCCTCATTTTTAGTCCTGTGCAAATGTTCAGGGTCCAGCAGTGCTGTTACATGAATGTTACCTACTCATTAACAGCATGAACTTGAATGTTGTCCAGGTTTTGATGTTTTCTAAGCATCCTCACTTCTGATCGAATGACGGAGGGTAAGACGTTGCTGAAGCAGTTGGAGATGTTCGTGCCGAGGAAGCTACCCTGAGGATCACCCACAGAGATATCCAGAGACTGAGTGGATTGATCTCCACCAGCCACATGGTGCTCCGATTGGCCCAACCACTTGGGAGTTTACAACTGATTCCAATTAGGTGCAATTTTATTCGGTCTCCTTGGCATCTTGTTCAGTCATGTCCTGTCAGGGCCAGTCATTCTGACGCTATGTTCATATCTTTTGATTTGGAGATGCCTGTGTTGGACTGGTGTGTACAAAATTAAAAATCACACGCCACCAGGTTATAGTCCAACAGGTTTAATTGGAAGCACACTAGCTTTCGGAGCGTCGCTCCTTCATCAGGTGATTATGGAGGGCTCAATCCTAACACACAGGATTTATAGCAAAAATTTACAGTGTGATGTAACTGAAGTTATACATTGAAAAATTGATTGTTGAGTCTTTCATCTGTTTGAATATCATGGTATTCAAACAGATGAAAGACTCAGCAGACTATCAATTTTGCAATGCATAATTTTATTTACATCACACTAAAGTTTTGCTATAAATTCGATTGAGCCCTCCACCATCACCTGATGAAGGAGCGATGCTCTGAAAGCTCGTGTGCTTCCAATTAAACCTGTTGGACTATAAGCTGGTATTGTGTGATTTTTAACTTCATAGCTATTGTTCATGTCAAAGGCCAAGTTAAATGTATGTGGACTGTTTCCTTCCCTCAGAGGGTAGTGACTGTTGGGGCCTCTCTATCCCAGACAGCTACATCTCTGAATGTTTGAGGGAGCAGTGTGGTGTAAATGAATTTTGACACATCAGAGAGTTAAGGGCTACAAAAAATTGGGCATGAAAGAGAAATTGCGGCCAAGATGGATCAGCCCTGACCTTACTGAAGGGAAGGACAGTCTTGACGGGCTATATAGCCTGGTATTATTACTACAAACCCTATCGTCCAGTCAATTTATTGCCTCTTCCATTTCCTGTAGTACTTCAAGTAGCTAAATAGGCTGATACTGTTGCTGCATTATCTAAACTGGGTCTAGTTCTATCGACTGGAGGGACTGATTGGTCTCCTCCTGTAAATGTATATCATGGTCCAGGGGCTGAGAAGCCTCATCCTGTTCTCGTGTAACTGAAATCTATATAGACCAGATCGGCCACCCTTGGTCAATGTAATCACTGCAGATGCTGGTGATCAGATTTGAAACGTTTGGCACTGAAAAAGCCCAGCTGGTCAGTCAGCATCCGAGAAGCAGGAATATCGATGTCATGGACATTCCTGATGATAGACTTGTGCCCAAAATGTTGATTCTCCTGTCCCTCGCATGCTACCTGACCTGATGTGCTTTTCCAGCACCACACGTTTGGATGTCTACCTGCCCGCCCTACTCAATCTTCCTGGTCACGTCATCAGAGAACTTTAACAAATTCATCAGGCGTGAACATCCACTCACAAAGCCATTATACTATTACTAATGAAACCCTGTTTTCCCAATGCATGTACATCTTATTCCTCAGAATCTTCTCAAGTAATTTACCTACCACAGATATTAAGCTTACCGGTCTGTATTTCCCAAGCTTTATTTTTCAGTCCTTCTTGAATAAGGGTACGGTCTTATGGGATCTCACCTGTGGTAACTGATGATCAAAATTATCAGCCAGGGCCCTCGGAAGTTCTTCTCTAGCCCCTGCATTGTTTTTGTATATCTGAAAGGACCGTGAGATTTATCCAACTTCAAACATTCTAGTAGATCCAATACCTCTTCTACTGTGATATGGACTGTCCCTAAGTTATCACCAATAATTTCCCCAATTTCCCGAGTACTCATGTCTTTCTCCACGGTAAACATAGAGGAGAAATATTTCTTGAGGACATTCCTCATCTCTTATGGTTTCACACAAACATATCCATTTTGGTCTTTGAGGGGTCCCATTCTCTCTCTAGTTACTACTTTTCCTTTAATATACTTAAAGCACCTCTTTGTATTCACCCTGATCTTCTCAGGCAAGGTTATCTCATATCGCCTTTTCTCCCTCCTGATTTCCTTCTTCAGTAAACTCCTGTATCCCCTGTACACCTCCAGGGATTCTCTTGATCCCAGCTGTCTCTACCTGACCCACGCCCCCTCATTTCTTTTGGTAAAAGCCTAAACATCTCTTGTCATCAAGTGTACCTCATTCCTGTCAACTTTCCATTCACCCTCACAGGAACATATAGATCTTAAACTCCCACTTGTTTGAGGTCCCTTTGCTTGCAAACAGACTACTCCAATCAACCCCTGAAAACTCCCGTCTAAGTCCATCAAAATTAACCTTGCCCCAATTTATAACTTGAATCTGTATACCATTTTTTCCCTCTTCATAACTATTTTAAAATTAATAGATCTATGGTCACTGGTCCCAAAGTGGACATCTACTGTCACCCCACTCAACTGTCCTGACCTATTTCTTAAGAGTAGGACAAATTTTACTCCTTTTCCGATTAGGACCCTCTACATTCTGTTTGAGGAAACTTGCCTGACGCACTTAATTGATTCCAGCCCATCAAATCCCTTAATGCTCTGGCACTGCAATTCTGTGTTATAAAAAAAATTAAAGCCTCTATTATGACAACCCAAATGTTCCTGAAAGTCTCCGCAATCTCTCTTCATATTTTTGTTCCTGCAATTTCTGTTTACAATTTGTGGGCCTGTAGTACAACCCCAATAATGTTACCATCCACTTCCTATTTCTTAGTTTCACCCACAAAGCCTCATTGGATGATCCATCAGTTATTTTATCTCTGATCACTGCTGCAATACATCTTTTATTCAGAAATGCAACTCTCCTCCTCTCGTTCCACGATCTCTGTCCCTCCTAATGCATTTAACTCTGGTACATTAAGCTGTCAGTCCTATCCATCCCTCAGCCATGTTTCTGTAATAGCTAGACTATCGAGCGCCGATAGCCTATCCACACCCTGAATTCATCAGCCTTAACTGTCAGCCCTTTTGCACTGAAATAAACACAATTTAATCCATGGGCATTTCTTGTTCTCTATCGTGTTCCAGCCTGATATGTCTTCTCAACGTATCTCCTTCCTGCCTCTCACTTGCATCCTTGCTCTTGAGGATATCACCTCCTGCCAATCTAGTTTAAATACTCCTCTTTTGCACTAGCAAAACTGGCTGCGAAGGTATTGATCCCCCCTCGAGTGCATGTGCCACCAGTCCCTCCTGAACAGGTCAACTTTGTCACAGAAAAGCTCCCAATGGTCTAAAAATATGAATCCCGCTCAGTGCACCAATTCTTTAGTCATATATTTATCTTGATATCCTCCTATTCTTAGCTTCACTAGCTCATGACACTGGAAGTAATCTGGAGATTATCACCATCGAGGTCCTGGTTTTAACTTTTCTCCGAGTTCTCAGTTAATCATTCTACACAAACACATTCCAATATCCAACCGTGTCATTTGTACCATTGTGCACAATGACTTCTGGCTGCTCACCCTCCCCCTTGAGAACTTTCAGCAGCCACTCAGAAGCATCCTGTACCCTGAAACCTGAGAGGCAACACACCATCCTAGTTTCCCGTTTGAGGTCACAGAATCTCCAATCTATCCCCCTAACAATCAAATCTCCTCTCTCTAAGACCCTGTTTACCTTTATTCTTTCCTGCTGCTCCCCAGATCAGGTGCAACCATCTTGGCTACTGCTGCTTTCCCCTGAACAGTCATTCCCTGACACCTATCGCCCATCTCCCAACATACAAAAAACCAGTATGCAGAATGGGATACTTGGTTTCGAGAGGAATGGCCACAGGGGATTCCTGCACTTCCTGCCTACTCCCTTTGCCATTCCTGGTGGTCGCCCAACTACTCTCTGCCTGGAACATGACAGGAAGCAAGGAATGCCTGTTGGATTAACTTGCTTTTAATTAAATGCAACAGGGCTGACAGGTAAGGCAGATGAACTCAGGGCGTGGATCTTTACATGAGACTGGGATATTATAGTCCTTACCGAAACATGGCTAAGGGAGGGACTTGAGTGTGATCACCTCACTAAAGCTTTTATCTATGATGTGCTCAGTATCTCGGATGATCCGGAGTGCAGCCAGATCCAACTCCTGAACATGGTCTCCCAGAAGCTGCAGCAGGGTGCACTGCCCACACATGTAGTCATCAGGGACAGTGGAAATCTCCCTGAGCTCCCACAAACCGCAGGAAGAACATGCAACTTCCCTAACTGCCATCTCTACTGCTGTCAGACTAGTGTTAAAAAGAGTTTACCTGAGCTTAACTTTAACTTTTGCTGAACTGCTGCTCACCGATGTCTCTGGAACCAAAGCATTACTGCCTAATCTGCCACTAACAGTACGTCAATAGAACACTCCACATTTAGTTTTGGTTAGATCAGGAGGGAGATACGACAGTGATGTGTTGTTTGGGCCTTAAGCACTCCTAAGCACCAGGCCCATGCTTGGACTTGGGTGGTGTCTTGCTGAGGTCTTCCTCCTTGTAGTGGTGACTGCGCTGATGCAAACCTTCACCCTGACAGCTCATCCGCGTTGTCGCAGTCCTCTGGTCTTTTCTGTCTACTAGCACTGCCCTTATGAATTCCTTATATCTGTTGATTGTATTCGAAACTGTGTATCACTCCGGATGTTCCAGTGAATACAGGGTATTAGAAAAGGTTTACCATTAGACATACGAGTGACAGTATACCCATCCACTCGCTGACTCTGCTTTTACTTTCAATTATTCTGATAACATTCCATTCCATTTTTCTGCGTTTTCCCTGTAACCCTTGTTTAAAAATCTGTCCATCTCAGCCTTGAAGATATTTGGTGATCATTCCTCAACAGCCTTCACAATTTTCTACAATTGTTTCCCTTTCCCTGATGTGAAACTTGGTGGTCTTTAATCCCATGGCTTTTTTTCTAGCACTCTGTGTAGAAGTTGAACCTACATTAGATGTTGTCTTGTTCGATCACACCACCTTTGTGGCCAGAGGCAAAACAAAATACAACACAAAATTTAAGAGCCTGGAACCTACTCTCTCATCTTCCACAAATGTCTAAGATACAGTTCATCCAGATCTAGAGATTTGCCCACTTTTTATCCTGCATCAACTTCCAATTCTTCCTCAGCTTCTGTCCAGGAACTGCTTCTCCAAAGTGAAGACCAATATGTAGTACGTGTTTGACATATTCTCAGGCTCGATGCACAGTTTGCCTCCTCGGTCCCTAATACTCCCTATTCTTTCTCTTGTTACCCTCTTACCCTTAATAAACTGATAAAATGTCTTTGAATTCTTCAAAATATTGACCACTAATATTTTTATCACGCCGCGTTTTGCTCTAGAACTTACTTTCTTGAGTTTAGAACTTCACGTTCTCTACTCTTATGGGACCTCCATTGACCTCCTCACTTTATGCCTGCTTTAAGCTTCTCTTTCATTTTTAATTCTGTTCTGAACATTTGTAGATATTCCAGGCTCTCTGGGCTTGTTTTCCTCAGTTTCATCTTTGTTGTAACATGTTGCGGTGACACTCTCATCAATTCCATTTTGAGCATGTGATCCCCACCACCCCCGCGCAGTTCTGCTACAATTTCACCCAGAAGTAACTGTACCGTGGCCAGATCCTGTCTTTCTCTTGGTAAGATCTGCCTCCATCATCCAAATTATTTTTATTTTTCAAACCTTTTTCTCTTTTGGTCTTTTCCTTAATAAGCTTAAAATGCTTGAGTCACGGTCACTGGTCCTGCAATGCTCTCCCAATCCTGCCTGCAACACCTGACTGGCTTAATTCCCCACAGTGAGGCTCGGCACAGCCCTACTCATTGTTGTATCTGCTCCATGTTGATATAAGGAGCTCTCTGGAATAAATGTCAAGGCATCTTTGTCCTCTTAAAAATAATTATCACTGCCCTAATCAATGTCTATAATTGAAATACCTGAATGTAATGATCCTATTATTGTATTTGCACAACTCAGTGAATTGGTTATATACCTGCTCCTGTATTTTCTTTTATCTGGAGGTCTATAATATACCCCCAGTAGTCATCGTTTTGATCCTAACCTCAACCCACAAACCGTCATTTGAATATCCTTCCAAGATATCATCCTTCCTTACTGCAATCGTTGACTCCATAATTAATAAGGCAACACCACCTTCTCTTTTATCCTCTCCTCTGCTGCCTATAGTTCTTGTATTACAGAATATTGAATTGTCAGCCCTGACCTCCCTCAAACACACCTACGTGATGGCAAAAATGTCCACTCCCCCATGTCACCTCGTTCCCTTATCACATCTGTCGGTCCGATAATATTCCCAGTATTATAGTAAAGGAGATCCAGCCTGGAATATAGCATCTGGAATACTCTGTCCCTCGGAGTTGTTCAGTCATTTACTGTTTGTTATCACGCTGCCTTTCAATGAACTAAAAATGTAACTCTGGCACTGAATCAATAATTGTTGAGTTGTAATTTCTTATTTAATTGATATGTTAATCAAATGCCACGTCCAGAACTGAACAGTCAGCTTCAAATACAATGAATTCCTGCTGATTAATTCCCTGCTCAGTGTGCAGCAGGATTAGCCCTCAGTAATGGAGAAAGTGAGGACTGCAGATGCTGCAGATCAGAGACCAAAAGTGTGGTTCTGGTAAAGCACAGCGAGTCAAGCAGCATCCGAGGAGCAGGGGAGTGAAAGCTTTGGGCATAAGCCTTTCATCAGGACGGCATTGGTGTGTTCACATTTTTTTCCATTCCATGATTCATGGAATATTTGGAATTGTACTTGCTCAGGAGGGCAGCACTGTATATAGCCCTGAAATGGAAAGCAGTCAATCAGTTGGTTGAACTGGGAGTAGATAAAGTGAGGTGACGTACAGACTGATTGAAGTACAAACATAAGGATAGATAAGTCCCCTGGACCACACAGGAAGCACCCGAGGTTAGCAGAGGAATTGAGGGAAGAGATTGCTGCGCCTTTGTGTCCCCACTGTCCACTGAAGTACTGCATGATGATCGGATGGTGGCAAAAGTTATTCCCTTGTTCAGGAAATTCAATAGGGATAATCCTGCGAAATACAGGCCAGTCAGTCTTACTTCTGTATTGGGCAAAGTATTGGAAAGGATTCTGAGAAACAGAATTTATGACTACTTGGAAAAGCATAGTTTGATTAGAGATAGTCAGCATGGCTTTTTGAGGGGCAAGTCATGCCTCACACAACTTAGTGAATTCTTTCAGGATGGGATCAAACACATTGATGAAGGGAGAGCAGTGGATGTGATGTACATGGATTTTAGCAAGGTTACCATAAAATCGGCTCATTCAGGATGTAAGGAGGCATGGGATACCAGTAAATAGGGAAATCTGTCTGTGTGGTAACAAAATTGTCTGGCCTGTAGAAGACTGCTGGTGGTAGAACATGGAAAGTATTCAACCTGGAGCTTGGTGAGCAGTGCCGTTCTTCAGCAATCGGTTCTGGGACTGCTGTTCTTTGTGATTTTTACAAATGACTTGGATGATAAAGTGAAAGGGTGTTTTAGTAAGTTTTATGATGTAACAAAGATGTTGGAGTTATGGATAGTGTGGAGGGCTGTTGTAGGTTGTAATTGGACATTGACAGGATGCAGAACTGGGCTGGTAAATGACAGGTGGAGTTCAACCTGGATAAGGGTGAAGTAATTCATTTTGGAAGGGCGAATTTGAATGAAGAATACAGGGTTAAAGGCAGGATTATTGGCAGTGTGGAGGACCATAGGGATGGTGTGTTCCATATCATAGGATGCTCAAAGTTGTCACCCAAGCTGATAAGGTTATTAAGATGAATGGCGCTTTCATGAGCCAGGGATTGAGTTTAAGAGCCGCAAGTTTATGTTGCAACGCCAAAATGCTCTGGTGAGACTACACTTAGAATATTGTGTTCAGTTCTAGTTGCCTCATTACTGTAAAGACATTGAGGCTTCAGAGGGGGTACTGGGGAGATTTACCAGGATGCTGCCTGGACTGGAGGGCATGTCTTACAAAGAAAAGGTGAGGGAGCGAGGGCTTTCTCCTGGGGGCAATGAAGAATGGGAGGTGACATGATTGAGGTGTATAAGATGATGAGAGACATAGGTAGAATGGGTAGCCAGATACTTTCTCGCAGAGTGGAAATGGCTATCTCGAGCGAGCATAATTTTAAGGTGATTGAAAGAAGGTTTGAGGAGATGTCAGAGGTAGGTTCTACACACAGGGAATGGTGTGTGCTTGGAATGCACTGCCAGCAGCGTTAGTAGAGTCAGCTGCATTAGGCGATATTTCAGTGACTATTGAATAGGCACATGAAGGGTATGTCAGTTAGTCTGATCTTCAAGTAGGATAAAAGTTTGGCAGGAAGTCAAGTGTCGAAGGGTCTGTACTGTGCTGTACTGTTCTGTGTTTTATGTTTCACCCAGCCTGTGGATTCTTATCAATGGTTGAATGTGTGAGGGAGTGATGTGTGTAAGATCAGGAAGCTGGGGAGGGGCGTTAGCCCAAAATTTCAGTTATATTGTTCATTGTTACATTCACCTGAATGCCACCATAGTGTGTGCGGTGTCCTACACCAGGCAGGCTCCGCCAATTTCAGTTATTACCGTGATTCTTGACTTGCCATTTGCTGCTGTTTTCTTTAGATACAATCTGTTAGGTGACCCATATATTAATCAGATGTTTGCTATGTTTCGTGAATTGGGCAAAAGTAAGATGCCAACTATGATTATTCGACTGTACTATTACCTCTGAAAAGCATTAGGTTGATTCTATCTTTATGGAACAAAAATATAACCTCCTGTCAAGATTTTCTAGCAAAGAACTAAAGAATGTACATTTTATTGTGTATCGAACAAACAACATGGATGTAACTGTTTTGGCGATCAGAATTACATACACAATGTCAGGATTCAAAACAATGCATTGTCACTCCAACATTTTGAAAGTGGTTGGATTCTGAATGATTACATGTTCAGGGTGAGCAAGCGATTGAACAATGAAATAGAATTAGCGTTCTTATACATTTATACATAATCAATCAGTTTAATTTCTCACTGAAATGTACAAGCTGCAACCATTTGCCAGCGAATTAGAAATGGCTATAATTCAACATGGAGTGTGAATATTAACCTAAATAAATGATTTGTGCTATCAAATTTTAGTGAATAATAGTTTGAAAACTTTTAATTTTTTGAAAGAATGTTATTTAATATGAAATGTAGACAGTAAACAAAAAAAATAACATATTATCGTGTGAGCGAAAAGTCAAACCTTTTCAAAGAGATTTGCGCCAAAGCAATGACAGATTTGTTTTAGTAATTGGAATACAGCAAATAAAATATTCCTGTTCTAAGCAATAATTAGACTACAAAATGAAGCTGGTCTTGTAATACGTGTATTTTAAATGCTTATGCTGCACTAAATAATCAGATATTTGCGAGCATTTTCAATGGGAAATAATCTGATACTGACTTATATTCGCATCAGACACTTAATAGAGTGCAAAACTTTCAAGTACAGGAGGAGGCCATTGGCCACTGTGTGTGCATCAGCGCCAGGAATGTCTCCCAAGCCCCTCACATTTGCCATCCCTATCTCAGCAGCCTGTTGAATTGATATTTTCAAATGCATTACCAGTTCTCTTTTTAATCTTCATCCACGACTCTCCCAGGCATTCCATTCCAAATCCTGACAACCCTCTCAATAAAGAAGTTTTTCCTTATCTCACTCCTGGCTCTTTTGCTGACAATCTTGAAATTAGAACTCCTTGGTGCTGTAATGCCAACTAACGGAAACAGAGTATTCCTGTTTTACTCTATAACTTTTTTTCAATCTTTTGAACACTGCAATAAGTTCACATATTTGTCTGTTTTCCCCCAGGAAGAATAAGCCTTGCAAGAACTACATCAGAAAAACAGGCAGAAAACTAGCCACCTGGATACATGAACAACAACTAGCCAGAAAAATGACATGACCTACTATTACTAGCATCGCTGCATACAGATGAGGAAGTACACCATTTTGACTGGGTCTGCACCTCAATCTAGGACAAGCCAAACATAGACACGCACCAGAATTCCTAGAAAAAAAAATCCTGGTGAAGGGCTTTTGCCCGAAACGTCTATTTTACTGCTCCTCGGATGCTGCCTGAACTGCTGTGCTCTTCCAGCGCCATTAATCCAGAATTTCTAGAAGCATAGTATGCCAAAAGAAATCGATCAACAAGCACATTGATTTTGATTCCATCTAACACTCTCTGAGAAAAAGAACCAGATATAAAATCACCAATACTGGAAATTACATCACTGACTCAAGCAGACCTAAACACATAAATAGCAAGTGGGCCATAACACAGCACTTCACCAGAGGCTCACTGATAATGTTCCCTAGTATAGTGATGATCCATCTGAAAATGAACTCTCCAGCTCAGCGAGCAAACTGACATCCAGAAGAAGCGCAATTTCTGTCATCTTCCCTTTAACTAAATCCTTCTTTCCCATTATCATTCACATTAGTTTAAGGTTATTTGTATTCTTCTGCAAAGTAATGTGGTGTCTGTCCGTCTGTATGTCTGAAAATGTGTGTGTGAGAGAGATAGCGAGAGACAGAGAAAGAGAGAGAGAAAAAACAATCCTCTGTAATCTCTGGATTACTTCCTGCGCCATGTGGAAAAGAGGGAAGGATGAGGAACACAGTATAGCTTAACATGTTGTTAAAAAGCTAGTTCAGGGTTGATGGTTTCAGATTTTTGGATCATGTAGCTCTCTTCCAGGACAGGTGGGACCTGTATAAAAAAGACAGGTTGCATCTTAACTGGACGAGCACCAACATCGTTGTGGGGAAGTTTACGAGTGTAAGTTAAATGGATTGGAATCTACAGGAGAGTGAGAACAAAAGCAACGGATCAGGAACTGAGCAGAAGGTAGAGATGAACAGGACATCAGGCACGGCCAGTCTAATGACCATGCCGAGAGAAGGAATCAAATTAGTCCAAAATGTGAGTTGGGAGTTGGAATAAATGATTGCGATGAGGCGCAGGTTCTTCAGGGATTAATAAATAAGGATAGAGAGGGTGGGGGATGTGAGGGATTGAGGTGTGTGAGATCAGGAAGACAGTGAACAAGAAAATATTAAAGGGGAAAGAGGTTGAGGTGGAGTGAGTTGGGGAATTCTGTGATAAACAACTGGCAGCAAAACTCAGGAAAACTTAGTGTTTGTCAAAGTGAATACCTGGGAAATAATTTATTATGCTTCAGAGAAATAACATCCTTACTGCTCGAGGTCTGTATTATAATGGAGGGAAAGCTGTGTTCATGTTATGGCTGTAGCTATAATAATGGGGCCAAACAGCTAGAATAATATCAGTGTTATAGGGGGACAATGCTTACACTGTGAATTACCCTGGATATTCCCAGAGATGGCTGGGTTGCCTTTGGTTGAGTAAGTGCTGAAGCTCCATGAGATGATGCTGTTTTGTGATGTAGCCACTGACTGAGTACAGTCAAAGGAACAAAGCAGCAACTGCCATTGTTTATTGTTTCAGAATATATCAGAGTGTCCATGGCTGCCACTGCACACAATAATGCAATGAAAAACAGGCCTATCACGTCTGTGCCATCAAGTGCATATCCAAAGGATTTTTAAACGTTTGTGAGGTTAACTGACTCAACCACCCTCCTAGACAACGCATTCCAGATTCATACTACCCTCTCAGTTGGAAACACATTCCACAAATCCTCTCTAAATCCCCTGCCTTTCACTTTAAAAGTGTGTCCCTTTGTTTTTGATCATTTGACTAAGGAACACAGCTGCTGTCAGTTCATCCTCTCCATACCCCTTATGCTCTTGTACATCTGTACCAGGTTCCCTCCTCAACCTTCCCTGCTGCAAAGAAATAACGAACAAATTTACCCCCTCTCTTTCAAACTCACTTTTGAGTACTCACCTGTCTTGTTACTTCTGACTTGCATCTTCCCAATTTATCGGAGCTAAATTTCATTGGCCGTTGATCTGGCTATCTGAATAATCTGTTTCTATCCTCCTGACTGTGATCCACCCAGCTCATTTTTATGTCATCCATAACATTGGTCATCATTCCACTGCTCCCCACCTTCCACATTCTCACATTGTCATTCCTGAATATCACAAACAAACTGTGATTTCCTTCCTGTTCTCCAGATGTTATTGAGAGTATGTTTTGACAATTCCAGTCTCTTGCTTTTCCTATTTTAGTGAATTTATGAGTGATGTAGTTAATATATTTTATGAGGGAGCCAGAAATCGTATTTTCGACACAGAGTTGAATCCACCTTTTACACTCTGTCTCTTTGCATGTTTTATTTCTAAACCGGATTTCGGATAATTCTGGATAAGCTACGGTTTGGCACCTTGCGCTGGAACATTAGCATTTTGCGTGGCACTGTTCTTTGTAACATTCCCTGCAATAGCCAAAGCTGAAGAAATTTTTCATCTGCAGGATGGACATGGACTCATTCATTGTTTGTTTAAATCAGCGAGTGTGATGAGGATAAATGTTCAATTAAGTTCTATGTTAGGGGCAAACTGGAGAGGATCAAATCATATTCTCATATCCACCTTGAATTTGAAGCAAATACATGCTGTAAAAAAATCAAAAATGTTGAAACACCACAGTAGGAGAGAAAAAGACATGTCGTCTGCTCTTGATTAAGATATAGAAATATACAGTACATGTACAACCTGAACAAGAATCAAGTGGTAGAAGAAAAAGTACAAAAAATCCTTTCTTAATTTTGAATGGAATCCAGATCCCGATTTTCTTGAACAGTGATGTTTTCTCATCCAATCTCAATTCCTCAAAAACAAGCTTTTCACTGTCACTAAAACTTCATCTGCCATTCTTCCTCCTCCATCCTACTCTTTTCTTACACTTCCTTTGCACTGCCCCTTCTGCTGCTACATACTCTTCCACTGATGATCTCCCTTCGCACTCTTCTTCTGCCACTCCCACTGTAAGTTACACCAATTGCCCAGTTACTCCCACTTTCTCTGGCCATCCCTTCCAGTTTTTGCTTTCCAACAGGGATGATGGGAGCTGTTGGCTTCTCTGCTGCTATTTGTCATCAGTCAGTGATGAGACTGAGATGATCAATGTCCAATAGGAACAGACAATAGTGCATTTCTGTCATTGTCTGATGCACCGTGAACAGGGTGGTTTTGTTCGTCATGGTACAGAGTGGAGTGTCTTTCTGTCTCTGTCACAGCACTTAACCAAACAGCCCCATCACAAATATACAAACCTCTCTTCAGAATCAGAAATCCATGCATCAGTTTTCCCTTAACATTGTGAGTAGAGTGAGCACATTGTTCAAACAAGCTGTGTACTGGCCTTTTGTTCTTTATTCATTTCACTGATTTTCCAATGTCAATTGAGGTGAGGTCAGAGTAATTTACGTTGCATCAAAGAAGTATTTGACTCATGTGACATCAGGGATCCTGAGAAAACTGTGTTAAATGGGAATCGCAGGAAATTCTGCGCTGGTAATTTCCTCATTGAAGAATGACACTTTCCCCAGAGCTATTGGGAATGACAAATAAACTCTGCCCTTGCTAGTGCCTTCCAAAACCATGGATAAATTTGTCTTTATAAAAACATCAAAACATATGATATTTTCACAGGTTGGTCTAAAGTCTCCGAAAAGTAAGATCTTGCGACTTGAGTGTCACTTCAGTGAAATCAGGACGTTACAATAAGATTACCTTTCCAATTATTTTCAATCAGTTACTTTCTGAGGACTGAGCGAGTGATTTCAGTGCCACTGAGTTCAACAGTTTCTCTGTCCAGCAGTATCGCATCACATTAACTCAAGGCTGCACCACTCCACAATTCTAATTTATTCACTGGCTCATTCGCTGTGCTGACCAGATGGACTGGGCACACAATTTGCAACAACGTGGAGATGCCCTTGACCCTCTGGAACCTTCCTGCCCTCCTATACCCTGCCTCTGACTCCATCCCCTCCTCCAATTCCATCTCCTGCCGTTTATTCACCATCCCTGCTGAACTTTCACTCTCTGATGCGGAATGTTCTGTACTAATCACATGTCTGAACTTTACCTCTCTGTGCCCCCACTTTAATGAATTTTAGGCATGACTTTTAGTTGAGATCTTCCACTCTCTTCGCCTCAGTGCCCATTTCTGTCGGCAAGATTCCTCTCCCTGCCCCAAATACCCCGTTACCCAGATGCAACACTCTCCCTCCACTTGGACGCCTCCCTCTTGCCTTTACCTGAACTAAATCGGTTCATTGCGAAATATCAACATGACATTGGTTGTCTTCATTTCTCTGCACTCCCTTCACCAAATCCAACCTGTCGCTGTCCGAACAGCCTCCACTCCATGTGTTTAGAGCCAACCCTGACTGTGTTATTCAGCCTGTGCTGACAAGGGTCGTGCTGCTATCGTCTGGTGAATTGATTTCGACATTGCAGAGGTTGAACGCCCACTCTCAGATACCTCCTCTATTCTCCCCCTGCACCATGACCCTACCATGGCACATCAGGCCATTGTATCAACTATGATAATTGACCACATTCATCTGGAAATTCCTACCCAATGCCCACTCCCCTCTAACTGCCCCCGAGCTGATGGTCCTCTGATAGCAGAGCTCGCTTCCATCTCCTTACAAAAATTCACAAAGAGAACTGCCTGGACATACCCATTGCTTCAGCCTGCACCTGCCGCACAGAGGAACTGCATGGACACACACGTGGGCCCCAGTCTTTTCTTGGGGTACATCGACTATTCACTGTTCCAGTTGTATTCCAGCACCCACCCACAACTCTTTGTCCCATACATAGATGTTATCATCGCTGCTGCTTTTCTCTCTTGTCCGGAATTGGAATTTGAAGCCCTTCATCACTTTCACCTGGTCTCTCTCTGACTACTCCCTTCCTTTTCTCAACATCTCTGCTTCCATTCCTGGGGATAGCCAGTCCACTGATATCCGGTATTAACCCACCGACTCCCACAGCTTCCTGGAGAATATGTCCTCACACCAGGTTTCCTGCATAGACTCAAATCCATTCCCCCAATTCCTCCGTCTCCACCGCATTGCTTCTGATGATACTAAATTCAACAAGGAAGCTTTTTAAATGTCCACCTTGTTCCTCCATCAAGGGATTCCACATTAATGTTGTCAACAGGGTCCTCAATCGAGTCTGACCCATCTCCTGCGCTTCTAGCCTCCCCCTCCCCTTCTCTCTTGCAACAGAGTTTCCCTTGTCATAACTTACTATCCTAGCCGCATTCACGTGCAGAGGATCATCAGCCCACATTTCCTCACCTCCAGCGAGATGCCCCACCTGCACATATTCACCTCTCCTCCCCTGTCCACCTTCTAGAGGGATCATTCCCTCCAGGACACACTGGTTCACTCTTTATTCACTCCAACACAGGTTCACTTCACTTTCCCCTGCCGGAGGTGTAACACTTTCCCATTTACCTCCATCCTCATCAGTATCCAAGGGCCCAGCCATACATTCCATGTGAAGCAGCCCCTGACCAACATTTCCCACAATCCAGTCAACTACATGCGCTGCTCACAATGTGGCCTCCTCTACATTGGGGAAATGAAGGGTAGACTGGATGACAGCTTCACAGAACATCCGTTTTGTACAGCTGCAAAAGACCCTGAGCTTTAATTTGCCTGCCAGTTTAACTGCCCGTCCTGTTCCCTAACCAATATTTCTGTGTCAGGCTTGCTGCAGTGTTCCAGGAAAGTTCAGCGCAAACTGGAAGAACACCTCATTTTCCATGTGCGGACCCTGCAGCCCTTTAGACTCAAAATCAAGTTCAATAATTTTCGGGCTTGAACTCCCCAGTGTCCTAGCCCCCTATCCATACACCAGGCCGAGTTCTTACATAGCCTTCTATTACTCAGACCCTATTGTTACCTACTAACAGTTTCCATTAAGAGCTATCCATTCTCTTCTGAATATAAATCAACATTTTCCATGTTAACATCAGTTATGAGGAAGGGGCACTGGACCTGAAACGTTAACTCTGATTTTTCGGCACAGACGCTGCCAGACCTGCTGAGCATTTACAGTAACTTCTGTTTTGTTTCAACACTTTCATCGCAAGTTCTCACAATGCAATATGTCACCGATATTTAGAGCCCTGTCAAACATAGGAACTTTGTAATTTATCATTTAACGTCCATAACAAATTACTCGAGATTCATCTGAGATAACTTTGCTGTTATCATTCAGATCAGACACTTTGTCACAGTTCAGAAAGAAGAAAGAAATCAAAAGAGCTTGAGTTAAATTCATTAGATCTAGCAAAAGCAGAGCGGAGATGCAAAAAGAACCTTTGATTCTAATATGACTTTTCAGAACAGTGTCACATCATATTACATATGCTAATTCTGTTGTCTCTGCAGATACTTCGTCATCTTTTTCGTTTCTCCAGCATTTTCTGTTTGTATTTCATGTTTCCATTATCTCCATATTTCATATTTCTTGACAGGTCAACATGTTGACCTTGGTAATATTTGGACAATGTGGCACTTTCTTGTTTCTATTACAGTTGGTGTGTCTGTGACACCTGAATTACAGCCGAAATCTGTTTCTTCTTTATGATAGAAAGTTAAAAAAAATTCTGAACATCCTGTAAATCTCAGGAAATCTATTTTGTTTGAAAATACATTTTAGAGGCAGCTGAACTTCATGAAGTAATAGGCATAGATTTGTCATGATGGAACACTCTGTGACCTTCATTGAACAAGCTTGTCTTCCCAGTCTCCAAAAGTTTCAATGCATAACATAGAATTATTACAGCAAAGGTCATGACAACTCAGCCCATTGTCTCTTTCGGTTTGGAATGAGCGATATTTCTGATATTATTCTCCTGCATTGTCCCCGTAGCCCTGCACATTTTGTTATTTGCAACTGCTTTTAATTGTAAGCATTCTGCCAGATATGAACAATATGATCAATCTCAAACAAAAACAGACGTTGGAGGGAAAGCTCAGCAGGTCTGGCAGTATCTGTGAAGAGAAACCAAAGTTAATGTTTCAGGTGCGGTGATTCTACACAATCTGTATTCCCAATGATTAAATGCTGTGTATATATACAATATAGTTCACTTTATCACATTTAAAATTATCCTGTTCAGTTCACATTGTCATTCAGCATTGCATCTCCCAAACGTTGGCCCTTTCCTTGTTGTGAACTATATTTAATTCTATCTGACGTTAAGAGTGATGATGACTGAGGAATATCATTGTACTACCCATGAAGTCTCCATGAACACGGCCCCAATTACGCCTATCTCCTAGCTAAACCTGACTCATTAATTCATAAGTCTTAATGAATAAGTTCACTTTTGGATTTGGACTGATGGGAAAAAGCGTAAAAAATAATGTTTACCAGCAAATAAAACTGTATTAAGATGTTTGTCAATTCGTATAAATTAATTACAGAAGCACATTATGTATGAAAGGTCCAACGTTTCTGTATTAGAGCAGTGAGAGGAACATTCAGAGAAGTCCACTATTCCTATCCATGTTCAGGGCAAATGTGCCCAGTGACATTCTGTTGGCTGGCGTTTGTTCCCGTGAAGGAGAAATAAGCACAGTGACAACATCCTGATCGTTTCTTTTTTGTAGAGGGGCGGAGATTCGGGGTGAGTTGGTTACAGCATTGCAAACGTACAACAGAGCAGAGTCATTTAGCCTGCGACAAGAAAACATCCATCATTCTCCCTCACAACTGACTTCACTGGAGGGATTGATGATGGGAGATGTGACCAATAGCCAGCGATGTCAGCATCCAGTCCAGTCCAGTTATATTGTGAACTGAATGTGATGTATTGAAAGCTGGGACTGTTTGCTCAGTGACTGTCATTGACGTCAGTCTCCATGCATTGTAACTGTGTCAATAGAGGGTTTCCCTCTCCTATTGGTGAGGGGCTTCACTCAGTGCGCTATCCTAGTGTAGGAGCAGATGCATCATTTCCAACAATAACAGAGATCAGCAGCTGCACAGATGTGGAGAGGACGCATCAGAATCTGAGAATAATGGACTCGATAATTACACCAATGGAGAGGAGGTTTTCCTTGGGTCTCTTCAACATTTCCCTCTACTGGGAATTTCTACCATATGGGATATTCGTGGTTCTGATTATTATTTTGGGCGGTGTGGATGGTATGTTACTAACCTATGGTGGAGGAGCGACGCTCCAAAGCTAGTGTGCCTCCAATAAACCTGTTGAACTATAACCTGGTGTCGTGCGATTTTTAACTTTGTACACCCCAGTCCAACACCGGCATCTCCAAATCATAACCTATCCTGGCCATTGCTGGTGTTCTCTACTTCTGTCCATTCATTAATCCCATAAACAATTTTGAACTTCATTGCAATTTCGGTTATCTATATTTGTCAATGAAATAAACTTTTATCTTCAATTTCAGTTTCAGTTTCCATTCATCTGAATTGCAGACCACTCCCTTTACAAATATCTGAGAACAAAACTGTGGTCAACCTCGGTATCCCTTTTTGCCCTGAACTGATTTATGTCTCGTGTTCTCTCTGTCACCAAACCTGTCCCTACCAGCTCATAATATCCCCAATCTCCATCGCTCTGCGCGTTCGTAAAATTCAGACTTTATGTTTCAAGCTCTCTTCTGGCCACTTTTCCAGTTACAAGTATTTCAATCACAAAATTGTTCTTGTCTCGGACTTTACTTCATGATTAGGACAATGGCCTCACAGTCAAAGCAATTAATGATTATTAACAAATGCTGCCCTTGGCAGAGATGCCGACTTCCCATGGAATAACAACTTTGAAGGTTAACCAAACAAAGAAAGATGCATTAAAAAATGCAAATAAAAGAACAGAAAGTGCTGAACTGAAAACAGTTGGAAAATATTGTGAATAATGCTGGTGATAGGGAAGTCTGCTTTGAAGGGGAGGAGGAGTGAGTTAAATCGATAGATAAAGAGATAGAAGGAAAAGAGCAAACAAAGGGAATGATGATCAACTGGGATGGAAATAAAATGTGAGATTCACCTCATTTATTTTTACCTTTTCCCATCTTCCTGAACATCATGCCCATGCCAGTACATGTATCCCCCGCTTTTCAAAAATTCACTTTTTGCCACTTCCCTATCCGAAAAACCTCCATTAAGTCCTGTTTTCACGAACCAAAAGAAATCCGAAGAAGATTTTCACTTTTACCAAGAAAGGTAATTTTTCCCAGATAAATTAGTGCTACATCTCTTTACGCCATATCAGCTTATGAAAGGCTTTGTAGGAACACTCTACTTTCAGATACCGAGGGAAACCTGTATATGTCCAAGATCATGTTTAAAGCACATTGATTATTTGAAAAGTTAGAGATGTCAATTCGCCATTTAATTACGGTTGGGGAGAAGGTGTTCCTGAGCATGCTGGTGCATGTTTTCAAGCCTCTGCATCCCCTCCCTTTTGGAGGAGGTTGTAGGAGATCATTACCGGTTTGGGAGAGACATTTGATGTTGCCAGCTTTTTGCTGACAATGAGAAGTATAAACGGACGGAAAGTTGTCTTCCATGATAGTCTGGGCTGTGCACACAACCGTCTATAGTTTCTTATGGTCCTGGGAAGACCAGTTACCGTCACACTATTATGCACTTGAATAGAATGTTTTCAGTTGCCAGTATGCAGAGCAGTGGGAGAAGGCAGTTCCAAAATATTTAGATGTAACAATTGGCTGTTAAATGGATATCCAAGTTGTGATTGCTGTTTTGACAACAATTGAAGTTTAAACAATTGACTTTATTTTATTGCCAACATCCAACCAAAGTGCCATCACATTCTTCAAAAAATACAGAAGCCATCACCATCACAACGAGGGAGAAAGAGACAGACACGTATAAGGAGAGAGAGAAAACATAGCGAGGCAAATAGATGGACAGTCAGTAAAACAGAGAAAGGAAACAAAACAAGAAACACAGTCACATGGACAGGGAGAAAGGGAGATAGTAAGTTCAGGGAAAGGAACAGAAGACAGAGAAAAGAAAAACACAGGGAAACAGACAGTGTGAGAGAAATAGTGAGATACAAAGCACACAGAGAGCTGGGGATGGGGTCACAGTGAGCTGGTGATGGAGAATAGGTGGTGCTGGAGTTGAGGTCCAGCGAGAGCTCGGAGTGAGCACTGGGAGGAGCTGGGGGAGGGAGGTGAGGATTTATTTTCACCTGTGCCAAGATATAGAGGCAAATCATAGTAAGCAAGGATGGAAAGAACAACGACTGTAAAACATGTCTGAGAGGCATGCAAGTTACGCTGCACAGGGTGTGTGCGAGGCGAGATCAGCATGAAAAAGTTCAGCATAATCTGAGACGAGAGAGTACATTCATCAGTCTAATAACAGGCAGGAAGAAGCTGTTCCTGAACCAGCTGCTCTGTGTTTTCAAGCTTCTGTACTTTTTAGCCTGATAGAAGAGGTTGGAGGAGACCATTACTGAGGTCTGATGGGTCTTTGATAACGTTAGAACAAAGAACATTCCAGCACAGAAACGGGCCATTCGGTGGTCCAAGCCTGTGCCGATCCAAATCCTCTATCTAAACCTATCGCCTGTTTTCTAAGGATCTGTGTCCCTTTGTTCTCTGCCCATTCACGAATCTTTCCAGAAACATCTTGAATGAAACCACTGGTCACAGTTCTCCATTTTGAGAAACTCACTCCCCCTACTATTCTCTGCCTCCTGTTGCCCAGCCAGTTATTTATCCAGGTATCTAGTGCACCATGTGACTTCACTTTCGCTATATACCGACCATGGGGCAATATACCAAACGCCTTCCTAAAGTCCATGTCCATGGCATCTACAGTCTCGCTCTCATCAATCAACTTTGTCACCCCCTCAAAGAATTCTATTGAGTTGGTAAGACATGACCTTCCCTGCAAAAACGCATGTTGCCTATCACTGATAAGACCATTTTAATTCAAATGAGAGTAGATCCTATCCCTAAGTATCTTCTCGAGCAGGTTCCCTATCCCTGACATCAGTCTCACCGGTCTATAATTGACTGGATTATCCCTACTACCTTTCTTAAACAAGGGGATTAACAATTGTCCAGTCTTCCAGGACCTCAGCTGTGTTCAAGGATGCTACAAAGATATCTGTTAATGCCCCAGTTATTTCCTGTCTCCCTTCCCTCAGTAATCTGGGGTAGAGTTTGGCAGCCTTTCTGCGGCCACGAGCCATGTAAATAGAATCATTGGTTGTGATGTTAGAGTCCGTGTTGGTTAGAACTGTGCAAACAACATTCTGTCGTCTTTCATTGTCCTGAGTAGAGCAGTTGCCGTACCAGGCTGTTATGCACTGGAACAGTACACTCTCAATGGCGAATCTGTAGATGCAGCGCATGCTGAATTTCCTGAACCACCTGAGGAAGGAGAGGCATTGTTGATCCTTCTCGACCATCGTACCTATGTGAGATGTTCAGGGCAGGTTGTCAGTTATCATCAGGAACTTGATGATGTGCACTCCCTCAAATGGTTGATATAGATTAGATGCGTTCCCCTCCTTTCTTCCTCAAGTCAATAATCAATCCTTTATGTTTTCCGGATTAGAGAGAGAGGTCATTATCAATACACCATGCCACCAAGCTCTCTATCTCCTCTCTACATTCTGATTCGTTGTTGTTTGATATCCGTACTGCTACAGCGATGTCATCAGCGAACTTGTAGTTAGCGTTGTTTGGAATTTGAATTCGCAGCCGTGGCTGTACAGGGGATACGTAGGGGCTGAGCACACAGCCTTTGGGTGTACATGGAGTATAGTAGGGGGCTAAGGACACAACCGTGGGAGTACAGGGAGAACAGTAGGGGGGTGCGGAAACAATCGTGGGTGTACAGGGAGTACAGTAGTTGGCTGAGGACACAGCCGTGAATGTACAAGGAGGACAGTAGCGGGCTCAGGGTACAGCCGTGGTTATACGGGGAGGACTGTGGGGGGCTGAGGACTCAACTGTGGGTGTACCTTGAGTACAGTAGGGGGCTAAGGGTACAGACCTGGGTGTGCATGAAGGACAATGGGGGGCTGTGGACTCATCTGTGTGTGTACAGGGAGTATAGTAAGGGGCTGCAGGTACAGCCGTGGGTGGACAGGGAGTACAGCAAAGGGCTGAGGGCACATCTGTGGGTGTGTAGGGAGTACTGTAAGGTGTTGACGGTACAGCCGTGGATGTACAGGGAGTATTGTCGGATGTTGAGAACACATCCTTCAGCAGCTTGAGTGTTGAGTGTTATTGTGGAGGAGTTGATTTTACCGATCTTCATGATTGCGGTCTGTAGGTGAGAAACCTGAGGATCCGGTTGCAGAGAGCCGAACCGAGACCAAGGTCGTGGAGTTTTGTGATTAATCTGAAAGTGATGATGATTTTGATGGTGGATCTTTAGTCAATGAGCAGGAGTCTGGTCTAGGTATCCTTGTTGTTTAGATGTTCCAGGAATGCGAGCAGGGCTCAGACTGATGGTAACTGACAACCTGTTCTGAACATCTCACATAGGTACGGCGGCCGGGAAGGATCAACAATGACTCTCCTTCCTCAGGTGGTTCAGGAAATTCAGCATGCGCTCCATCTACAGATGCGCCATTGAGAGTGTACTGTCCCGGTGCATCAGTCAGCAAATATTATAGTGCAGCAGGTCAGGCTGGGAGACCGGACTTGGTGTAGGCCATAACCAGCCCCTCAAAACACTTCATGATTATTGAGGTCGGAGCCACTGGGTGGTAGTCTGTAAGGGCACGTTCCATGTGCTTTCTCACTAACGAGGATGATGATGGCCTTCTTGAATCAGGTTTGGACTTCGGCTTAGGGGGGTGAGTCTGAACTTTTATCTGAATATTTCTGTAAGTTTGTACAAACAGGATCTGAGTGCTCAGCAAGGAACACTGTCCAGGCCCATCACGTTCTTTGATTTGACTCACCGAAAGACTGACCATGCCTGCAGCAGTGACAACAGACACAGGTACATCTGGGGCTTTCGTGGCCGGTGTCAGCCCTCAGTGACAGTCACACAGTCATTCATAATCGACATTCCCTCCTCACACCTCCCTCTGTCGTCTTCAACACACAATGACATTGGTCGGTGTGAGCACCACACTGTCAGCATTGAAACAGTTTGCCATTAATAGACTGGGATCGTGCGCCATCAAGTTCTGTGTCACCATAATGAGGTAAATTCATAATAAAATGGTGTGCAGGGTGTCAGTGCCAGTGGTGCAAGGAGTGAATACTTTGTAGGTGTAATTCCAGTCAAGCCACTGCTTAAACCTAAATGGAGTCAAGCATCTTGAGTGTTGTGCCCTTTCAATGGTGGACAGTCGTGAGGTAGTCAGGAAGTGCCATTTACGTGAACCATCAGGCCTGACGGCAGTTTTGCTAGGTTTGCAGATGATACAATGATGGTTGGATGGACAGGTGATATTGAGGAAGTGGGGAGCCTGCAGAAAGACTTGGACAGTTTAGGACACTGGAAAAAACACATGGCTGATGGAACGCAATATGGGAACAGTAGGTGGAATACAGGCAGAAATTATGTTCTAAAACGCTTCATGAAATCTGAAGCACAAAAGGAGTTTGGAATCCTTGTCCTCTCTTATGGTTGATATGCAGGATCATTTGGCAGTTAGCAAAACAAATGCAATATTAACGTTCATTTCAAGAGAGTGAGAGTACAAGAGCGGAGACATACTGATGAGAATATAATGGGCTATGGTCAGAAAATATTTGGATTATTGTGAGCTGTTCTGGGAAGCTGTTGGACATGATCTATCCTGGGAATGATGGCTTGTCATATGAGCGGCAGTTGAGGGCTCTATGTCTGCACTCAATGGAATTTAGAAGAATGTGTGCGCAACTGATTGAAACTGAGCGATTACTGCAAAGATTGATACAGTTAGCATATAGAAGATATTTTCACAAGTCTTAGAGACTATGCGAAAATGAGATAGTTTCAGAGTGAAGAGATAGGCTGAATGGCCTAAATCTATTGCTATATAGCATGCCTGTATTGTCATGCAGTCTATTATTCAGTGCAGAATTGTAAATCTTAGACCTGCTCTTGTAACGGTTGTATCTGTATTTTGATTTGACTTCACCTTCTGGTCAATGGTAACCCCTGTAATATGGACGGTGAGAGTATTCAGTGTTAAGCAGTAGCGCAGTAATATGTTGACTATAAGCTGCTATCTGTGAGTCTCATCTGGCGGGAGTACATTGTCTCGACGATGATTGTCATTTTCAGTCTGGTATTTTTGAAGGATCGATCCAGTTATACTAATATTGCATTTAATAAAACAGATGCAATTTATCACAGCACTCAGCAACAATATGCAATGGAACACTGAACACCTTTCTAATAACAGAAAGGTCGAAAATGTTCAGTATCAGAAACACTGCTTTCCTGTTCATGTTCAAATCAGATAACCTGTCACATCGAGGTGTTCAACTTGGAACATCTTAAACTTATTTTTTGGTTATGGGAATCGCTGGATGGGCCCACCATTTCTTTTCCATCCCTAGTTGCCCTCTTGAGAAGGTGATGCTGAGTTGCCTTCTTGTACCGCTGCAGTCCACCTGCTGTGCGTTGATCTACAATCCTACGAGGGAGGGAATTCTAAGGTTTTGACCCAGAAACAGTGAAAGAATGGTGATGTATTTCCAACACAGGATGTTGACTGGTTTGGAGGGGAGTTTGAAGGTGGTGGTGTTCGCCAAAGCCTGCTGCCATTGTCACTCAAGAAGGAAGTGATCGTAGGATTGGAAGGTGCTGTCTGGTAGATAGTAAATACTGCTGCTACTGAGCGTTGGTGCTGAATGGAGTGAATGCTTGTGGATGTGGTGCCAATCAATTAGGCTGTTTTGTCCTGGATGGGTCAAGCTTTTTCAGTGTCGTTGTGGTTGCACTCACTCAGACAATAGGGGAGTATTTCATCTCACTCCAGACTTGCGTCTTGTAGATGGTGAGCATGCTTTGGGAAGACAAGAGGTGAGTTAAACGTGCAGTATTCCTAGCCTTTGATCTTCTCTTATATTTACGTGGCGAGTCTAGTTGAGTTTCTGGTCAATGGTAACCCGAAGTGTATTGATAGGGTGGTGGGGAGAGGATTTTCGTGAAAAACACGCTGCTGAATGCCACGTGGTTATATTGTTTCTTATTGGTGATAGTCATTGTCTGGCAGTTGTGTGGTGCGAGTGTTACTTGTCACTTATTAGCCCAAGCGTGGATATTGTCCAGATCCTGTTGCCTTTAGGCATGGACTGCTTCCATAACTGAGCATTTGCGAATGGTGCTGAATATTGAGCAGTCATCGTCGAATATCCCCACTTCTGACATTATGATGGAGAGAAGGCCATTGATGAAGCAACAGAAGATGTTTAGACCTCGATTTCATCCGGAGGGCAACTGAAGATATTACCTAGTATGGTGACGAAACAGCTGAAAATGACCATTCCAGCTCATGGAGCAAACCTAGGTCCACATTATCCTGAGGGACCACTGCAGAGATATTCTGGAAGTGTGATGACTGACCTCCAACAACAATTACCGTTTTTCTATCTGTCAGGTATAACTGCAAGAATGAAGTACTTGCTCGATATATCCTTTTTGCTTGGGTTCCTTGATGCCACATTTGAAAGAAAACAGCCTTGATTTTCAAGTGCTGGAATTCAGTTCCTTTTTTGATGTTTGAACAAAGACTGTGATGAGGTCAGGACCTGAGTGGCCCTGGTGGAACCTAAACTGGGCGTCACTGAGCAGGTTCTTGCTGAGCAGGTGCTGGTTGATAGCACTGTTGATGAGTCCTTCCATCACTTTATTGATGATGGAGAGTAGACTGATGAGGCGGTTTTTGGCTGGTTTGAATTTGGTTTGAGTTTTATGTACAGAACATACTTGAGCAGTTCTGTCTCATTGTTGCACTCTCTGTTGTGGTTCTGTTCGCCGAGCTGGGAGTTTTTATTGCAAACGTTTCGTCCCCTTTCTAGGTGACATCCTCAGTGCTTGGGAGCCTCCTGTGAAGCGCTTCTGTGCTGTTTCCTCCGGCATTTATAGTGGCTTGTATCTGCTGCTTCCGGTTGTCAGTTGCTGTCCGCTGCAGTGGCCGGTATATTGGGTCCAGGTCGATGTATTTGTTGACAGAATCAGTGGATGAGTGCCATGCCTCTAGGAATTCCCTGGCTGTTCTCTGTTTGGCTTGCGCTATAATAGTCATGTTGTCCCAGTCGAATTCATATTGTTTGTCATCTGTGCGTGTGGCTACTAAGGATAGCCGGTCGTGTCGTTTCGTGGCTAGTTGGTGTTCATGGATGCGGATTTGTTAGCTGTCTTCCTGTTTGTCCTATGTAGTGTTTTGTGCAGTCCTTGCATGGGATTTTGTACACTACATTGGTTTTGCTCATGCTGGTTATCGGGTCCTTTGTCCTTGTGCGTTGTTGTCTGAGAGTGGCTGTTGGCTTGTGTGCTGTTATGAGTCCTAGTGGTCGCAGCAGTCTGGCTGTCAGTTCGGAAATGCTCCTGATGTATGGCAGTGTGGCCAGTCCTTTAGGTTGCAGCATGTCCTCGTTCCGTTGTCTTTCCCTTAGGCATCTGTTGATGAAATTGCGTGGGTATCCGTTTTTGGTGAATACCTTGTATAGGTGTTCTTCTTCCTCTTTTTGCAGTTCTGGTGTGCTGCAGTGTGTTGTGACCTTTTTGAATCATGTCCTGATGCAACTTCGTTTGTGTGTGTTGGGGTGAATGACACACTAGTCCGTTTCAGAGGGCGACTGAGAGTCATCACATTGCTTTGTGTCTGGAGTGAGGATGCAAGATTACTTCATTGGAGGATATTGGTGAGCCAAATGTTTTTTTTTCTTTTCTGACAATCCGCAAAGATTTCATTCTCATCAGTAGATTCTTAATTCCAGCTTTAAAAAAAATCATTGAGTTGAATTTCCACCATCTGCAGTGGCGGGACTCAAACCTGCGTCCACAGAACAAGAGCTGACTTTCTGGATTGATAATCTAGCGGTAATACCATAACGCCTACTTGGTGCCACATGTTGTACTCATGTGCTATTTCTTGAGTTGCCCTGTTTTTCTTTCATTGCTTAGGTTTTTTTTCTAGAATCTCATCCTTCATTAAATCCTAATTGAAATACACCGTCATGAACGTCTTCTGGACAGTTCGAATTTCATTCAGTCTATTTTGTTTGTACAGACATTTCAAGGCAGCTGTACATCAGAGAAGAACAGGAAGAGATAATGGGTGATTGTGCACTGTACCTGTCAACGCACAAGCTTATCTGACCAGGCATCTAAAGTATTTATTGTGGATCAGAGAACCGATGGAGGTCAGTCAACGCATTGTGGGGTCACAAGCTCTTCAACAGCACAACTGGAGATAGAGAGAACGTGTGGAGGTAGATGGCGTGAGAGAGAAATAAACAGAGGAACAGAAAATGAATGGAGATACACTGAGAGAGGATAGAAAGGGGAGGGACTGACTGAGAGGGAGAGGAAGAGGTTTTAGATGAGAGTGAAGTCAGATAGATCAGAAGGCAGCATGAGGGTAGATAAATACGGACAGACAGAAGTTGGAAGTTTTATTTAGAAATTCCTCTGAACTGCAATCCACTTGTCTGGGCCCCATACCCGGTGACCACTCTGTCGATACTGGCTGTCATCTCAGATTATTTTTTTCCAATAATATCACAGAGCTATGTTACTGACAGCTAAACAGAACCCAAAAGACCGTAGATAAGTTATATGGCGGGGGTGGATTTTTAAAATAAACTGTGCCACGAGCAGCAGGAAATGATAACCCCACCCAACACTCCCACCCCACCTCCAGATACTGTGTGAGAGACTGGGCCAGAGAATCTCATAGTGGGGGATCACTGACAGAAAGGAAATCAGCATCTCCGCTGTGGATCAAATAATGATTGATAAAGTTTGCACATCACTGTCACAGTTTTCACATCCACATTTTTATTTATATAACTCAATATCAGGAGCATATTGTAACAATCTTATCTCTTTATACTTTGCATATTTTGGTCTGTATAGAAAATCATTTTGTCCCTGTATTTTGCATTGCATAAATACATTTTATTAATATTGTCTCTGCTCATTTCTCATTATTGATTTATCCTTGAATCTGTTCTTAATATGAGTTATAAAGTGTAACGTTCCTATACTGATAACTAGGGAACAGCAATATACCTCTTCCCAGTTTGAACAGCCATGTCCCCCAGTCCTCTCCATCTTCTGTCTTTTCCCCAATGTCATAATCACAATGTAATTGAAGTCAGTAAATGAAACTTCATCACAGTTCCTTAACATGGATAACATCAACACTCACGCTTGCCCTCTCTGATACTGGAATAACAATCTGAATTGTACTTGCCATGTGCAATTCTCTGCTAACATATGCACTCTGTTTGATTGTTACAAACCCACGTTGTCTTAGGCACATGTTGCCATTAGATCAAGGACGGAAGATGTTCCCTCAATGTTTTACTGATTTTGCAATGACTGATCAGTAATTATCGGATTTATTTCTCCATTTATGAGCAGAGAAGTATGTTTATGTTCAGTTAAATCTCTGGAATTACCTCTGTATCCAAGGCAAACTGAATGATTACACACAAATAATATGTCATCTCCAACATTCCTTCCTTCAGTCACACTCACATCTCACATCCAGAATGCATGTGTTCAAAGTTATTTTGAATTTTAGTAAAAGAGTATCACATTGAGAGGGGTAAACTGGAGCTGTTTGTTCAGCGATTGTGATTATGCGAGTCTCCATGGATCTTATGGGTCCCCAGAGAGTTTCAGTCTTTTATCAATAAAGGAATGTGTTCAATGTGTAATCCCATAGTATGAGCGGGAGCATCATCCACACCAGTAACAGGGATCAGCAGCTTCAAGGAGAGAGAGGGAGGAGAGATCAGAATCTGAGAAGAGTACACTTGAGTGTTTCAACAATGGATCAAGATCTGAGAACATTCAAATGGAAATTTCCAACAATGGACAGGAGTTTATCCTCGGGTCTTTTCTGGCTTTCCCAGCCTTGGATATCATTAGCATCGCGGATTGAAGATGTCCTCATGGTTATTCAAGCTGGTTACTATCCTATCCTTGCTATAGTTGGTGTTCCTGGTAAGTCTAGTGAAACGGTATGAACTGAATTGATGGTCATGATATGTAAATTTTGGAAAGGTGCTAGTCAATGTTTTCAGTTCCAATCAAAGATTCCATTGCTTACATATTATAACTAGCAAATGATTATTTAAAAATTACGCACAAATATGTGAGGATGAAACAAACCGTTCTTGATTCATTTTTCTCCTGCACAAGTGTACATTTCCATATCCTCCCCACTCACCATTTCTGTCCAGTACCACCTACATGACATCCCAGTCTCCTCCTCAGCCTCAGTACAATTCGTGAATAAACTATCGCTTGTGCCTTTGTTAATCTCCGCATACAGCTGTTTCAAGCCCATTCTTACCACGTGTCCTTTGCAAAATAATTGCACTTGAGCTGTTTACATTGTTCTCTACACAGAATTAGAAAGATGGGAAGACAGTGTATGGTGGTTACGTCACTGGCTCATAATCTACAGCCACAAAATAGTAGGTCATTCTTCTCTGGTCAGGTCTCTGTGTGACTGCAAACCTACAGCACTGCGTTTTAATCTTTACTGTCCTGTGGAACAGCTAACCAGCCACTCAGATCAAGGTCAGCATAACATTCTGGCCTGACCAGGGCTGCATACATTCCATGAGGGCAGATGAAAAGGAAAGATAACCCCCTTTCTCTGCCTGTATCCCATATACCTGCAGCTGAATTACAGTCAGGTAGGTGGCCACTCACTTTTTTAAACGTATTCTTTGTGATTGAGTCTGTCTCCGAGAGTGTTTTCCATCTCGATAGGCACCTCTGGTGCTAGCTTTATTGATGCTGACCTACAGATGTAAGGATGTTTTAAATTCCACGTCAGTGGCTGTGCATTGTAAATGAATGGTATTCTGTGTCACATGAAGGAAATGGAGCCAGCTAAGTAAGGGAAAGGAGTTATTGTGATTAACTGTGAGAGCGTTGTTGAGGCAGTGTTTGGGTATTGTGGACAGATTTTATCTCCTTTACATGGAGTGATCTCCTTACCACGGAGAGAATGAACAAGAGTCCCAACGGATTAATCCCTGGGATGATGGCACCATGAGGAGTGAGTAAATGTTGATCTGTAGCGTTGTGAGATAATAAGAGGTGATTGCATTGAACCTTGAGGGGGATGGACAATCACTCCTTATATTCTAAACAGACAATGAGAAGGTGATAAATTCCGTGACTGTTGATTCATTCAGGTTGCATGGTTCTGGATAGTTTAAGTGCCTCTGAGGACGTTACGCCTAGCCACCCCAATCCCCACTCCCCTCGGCGATTGACAGAGACAGAGAGGTCCAGGTTTTGAATAAACTCTCCCCACATTAATACAGTGCAGTTAGTGTTTGATCCTGCTCTGAATGTCATATTATCTACCATCCTGACAGCAACCAAACTACCTTCATTCAAAAACAGTCAACTATTTTTGTCCCTGGTGAGAAAACACTTGGAGTACTGTGTGCAGTTCTGGTATCCAAATTTGAGGAAAGACATTCTCGATATTGAAGGAGTGCAGCGTAGGTTCACGAGGTCAATTCTGGAATGGCGGGATTACTTTACACTGAAAGACTGGAGCGACTGGGCTTGTATACCCTTGAGTTTAGAAGACTGAGAGGGATCTGATTGAGACATATAAGATCATTAAAGGATTGGATACTCTGGCGGCAGGAAACATATTTCCACTGATGGGTGAGTGCCAAATCAGAGAACACAGCTTAAAAATACGGGGTAGGCCATTTAGGACAGAGATGAGGAGAAACTTCTTCACCCAGAGAGGAGTGGCTGTGTGGAATGCTCTGCCCCAGAGGGCAGTGGAGGCCCAGTCTCTGGATTAATTTTAGAAAGAGTTGGATAGAGTTCTCAAAGATTGCGGAATCAAGGGTTATGGAGATAAGGCAGGAACAGGATACTGATCAAGGATGTAAAAAATGATGTCTGCAGATGCTGGAGATCACAGCAGAAAATTTGTTGCTGGTCAAAGCACAGCAGGCCAGGCAGCTTCTCAGGAATAGGGAATTCGACGTTTCGAGCATAAGCCCTTCATCAGGAATGGTGGCTTATGCTCGAAACGTCGAATTCCCTATTCCTGAGATGCTGCCTGGTCTGCTGTGCTTTGACCAGCAACACATTTTCAGTACTGATTAAGGATGATCAGCCATGATCATATTGAATGGTGGTGCAGGGTCGAAGTGCAGAATGGCCTACTCCTGCACCTATTGTCTATTGTCTATTGCCTATTGTCTATTTCCACCAGCTTCTGACCTTCAGGAAGAACACGAATCCATATTCTCAGAGATGCAAAAAGACTCCTTCAAGTTTAAACCATTATACTATAAGACATAGGTTCCGAAACTAGGCCAGTTGGTCCATCGAGTCTGCTCTGCCATTTGGCCATCGCTGATAAGTTTCTCAAACCCATTCTCCGACCTTCTCCCCGTAACCCTTGATCCCCTGGATAATCTGAAAGCTATCCCCGTCTCAAATATACTCAATAACCTGGCCGCATAGTCTTCTCTGCAAATAAATTTCGAAGATTCACCATTCCCTGGTTAAAGAGGTTTCTCCTTAGCAACGTTCTAAAATATGTTCCCTTTAAGTTTAGGCTGTGTCCTTGGGTCCTCGTCTCTCCTACCAATGGAAACATCTTATGCACATCCACTCTGTTCAGGTCATTCAGTATTTTGTATGTTTCGATTACATGTCCTCTCTTCTTTTTAAACTTTATCAAGTATAGACCCAAAGATTCAAACATTCGCCATACAAGAAACTTTTCACTCCTATGACTATTCCCGTGAAAATCTTCTGAACACGCTCCAGGGGCAGTATACCTTTCCTGAGGTATGGGGCTCCACAGTGCGCTCAACACTCCAAATGTAGTCTGACCAAAACTGTACACAGCCTGTCCTTATATTCATTTCCTCCCATAATAAATGCCATCAATAATAAATGCAATTTCCCTCTTAACTACTGCCTCAAACTACAAGCTTACCTTAAGAGAACCCTGCACTAGAACTCCCAAGTCCCTTTGCACTTCAGATTTCTGCATATTCTCCCCATTTAGAAAATAGACCATGCCTCGATTCTTCGTGACAAAGTGCATGACCACACACTATGTGACGTTGGAATCCATCTGCCAACACTTTTACCCGGCCAATTCCTTCTTCACCCTCTCTATACGACAAGTCCATCTGCCTATCTTTGTATCGTCTGCAAACTTAGCCAGAGTGCCCTCAGTTCAATCATCTATGTTGTTAACGTAACAAGTAAAAAGTTATGATTCCAACACTGAGCCTTGTGGAACATCTCTTGTTACCGACTGCCATTCTGGGTTGGACCATTTTATCCCCACTCGCTGCTTTCTGTCAGACTGGCAAGTTCCTATTCATGCCTCTACCTTGCTTCTAACACCACGGACCCTTATCATACTCAGTCATCTCTTGCGTGACACCTTGTCAAAGGCCTTCTTGGCGTCCAGGTGGATATCATCCATTGGTTGCACTTGATTGAGCCTGTTCATTTCTTCTTCAAAGATTTCCAACAAATTTGTCAGGCATGACCTTCCCTTGATGGAACCATGCTGACTTTGCCCTATTTTGGCAAAAACTTCCAAGTATTCAGAAATCTCATCCTTCACAATGGATTCCAGGATCTTACCCACGACAGAGGTTAAGCTATTCATTGCGTGTTTGAAAGTAATTTTTCCTTACTCCCTGGCTAAAAATGGATGTCACATTAGTGGGTTTCCAATGTTCTGGGATCGTTCCTTTCTCGAGCGATTCCTGAAAAGTCACCACCATCGCCTCCTCTAACTCTTCAGCTATCTCCCTTATAACACAAGGGTTTAGTCCCTCTGGTGAAGGTAATTTGAACAACTTTAGGCCATTCAGCTTTTTCCTACCATGTTCTCCATGGAGGTGGCCAACAGACTCAGCTCTAGCCCCTCACTCTCCTGAATGTTTGAGATATTATTCGTGTCTTCCACCATGAAACTGATCCAAAGTAATTATTCAGTTCCTCAGCAATGTTCTTGTTCCCCGCTACTATCAGTTGAAAATGCGTTGCTGGTTAAAGCACAGCATGTCAGGCAGCAACCAAGGAATAGGAAATTCGACGTTCCGGGCATAAGCCCTTCATCAGGAATGAGGAGAGGGGGTGGCAGGCAGGTTAAGATAAAAGGTAGGGAGGAGGGACTTGGGGGAGGGGCGATGGAGATGTGATAGGTGGAAGGAGGTCAAGGTGAGGGTGATAGGCCGGTGTGGGGTGGGGGCGGAGAGGTTAGGAAGAAGATTGCAGGTTAGGAGGGCGGTGCTGAGTTGAGGGAACCGACTGAGAGAAGGTGGGGGGAGGGGAAATGAGGAAACTGGAGAAATCCGAGTTCATCCCTTGTGGTTGGAGGGTTCCCAGGCGGAAGATGAGGCGTTCTACCTCCAACCGTCGTGTTGCTATGTTTTGCCGGTGGAGGAGTCCAAGGTCCTGCATGTCCTCGGTGGAGTGGGAGGGAGAGTTAAAGTGTTGAGCCACGGGGTAGTTGGGTTGGTTGGTCCGGGCGTCGCAGAGGTGTTCTCTGAAGCGTTCCGCAAGTAAGCGGCCCGTCTCCCCAATGTAGAGGAGGCCACATCAGGTGCAGCGGATGCAATAGATGATGTGTGTGGAAGTACAGGTGAACTTGTGGCGGATATGGAAGGATCCCTTGGGGACTTGGAGGGATGTGAGGGAGGAGGTGTGGGCGCAAGTTTTACATTTCCTGTGGTTGTAGGGGAAGGTGCCGGGAGTGGAGGTTGGGTTGGTGGGGGGTGTGGACCTGACGAGGGAGTCACGAAGGGAGTGGTCTTTGCGGAACGCTGATAGGGGAGGGGAGGGAAATATATCCCTTGTGGTGGGGTCCGTTTGGAGGTGGCGGAAATGACGGCGGATGATACGCTGTATACGTAGGTTGGTGGGGTGGTAGGTGAGAACCAGTGGGGTTCTGTCTTGGTGGCGGTTGGAGGGGCGGGGCTCAAGGGCGGAGGAGCGGGAAGTTGAGGAGATGCGGTGGAGGGCATCGTCGGCCACGTTTGGGGGGAATCTGCGGTCCTTGAAGTAGGAGGCCATCTGGGCTGTGCGGTGTTGGAACTGGTCCTCCTGGGAGCAGATGCGGCGGAGACGAAGGAATTGGGAATATGGGATGGAGTTTTTACAGGGGGCAGGGTGGGAGGAGGTGTAGTCCAGATAGCTGTGGGAGTCAGTCAGTTTATAGTAGATGTCTGTGTTGAGTCGGTCGCCTGAGATAGAAATGGAAAGGTCTAGGAAGTGGAGGGAGGAGTCTGAGACAGTCCAGGTGAATTTGAGGTCGGGATGGAAGGTGTTAGTAAAGTTGATGAACTGTTCAACCTCCTCGTGGGAGCACGAGGCAGCGCCGATACAGTCATCGAAATCACTGCACCCCCCGCTACTATCACTCCAGTGTCATTTTGCAGCAAACCAATGCCCACTTTTGCCTCTCTTTTGTACTTTATTTATCGAAAGAAACTGTTCCTGGCTTCCTTTATATTACTGGCTAGCTTACTTCCAGATTCAATAATCTCCCTCCATATTTTATTTTGTTTGCTCTCTCTTTTGTCTGTGTAAGTTTCCCAACCCTCTGGTTTCCCACTGCACTTTGCTTCATTATATCCTTTCTCTTTTGTTTTTCTGCTATACCTGACTTCCCTCATCAGTCATGGTTACCTCATTCTCCATGTACTCTGCCTCATTTTACTCGGGGTACATCTCTGCTGCATCTCGAATTATTCAAAAAGTCTCCTGCCATTGCTACTCCACTGTCTCTCCTGCTGGGCCCTTCTACCAGTCAATTCTACCAAGCTCCCCTCTCAGGTCTCTGTAGTTGCCGTTTTCAGCTTTAATACCGTTACTTCTGAATATAACTTCTCCATCTGAAATTGCAGGGTAAATTCAATCATATTACGATACTGCCTCCTATGATGTTCTTCACATTAATCTCCCTCATCTAATTTGCCTGCACAAGCTGCTCCAAAAAGCCTTCTCATAGACATTCCACAAATTCCTTTTCTTGAAAACCACCATCAAGCTGAATTCCCAGCCCACCTCCGTAATGAAATCCCACATGATCATTGTAACTTTGTCTTTCCTACACATCTTTCTAGCTCCTGGTGTATCTTTCACCCCAGCCCCTGACTACTGTTTGGAGGCCTGAACAGAACTCCAACTACTTGTTTTTAACCGTTTTGAGTCCTCAATTCTACCGACACAGATTCTACACCATTTTACCTTACTTCATTTTTTATTATTGATTTAATTGCATTTCTTACTAACAAGACAACCCCATCCCCTCTGCCCAACTGCCAATCTTTTTGATAGGATGCATATCCTTGAATATTCAGCTCCCAATCCTGATCCTCTTGCAGCAACGTCTCTGTGATGGCGATCTGCCAATTTGTGTATGAGCCACAAGCTTATTTACCTTATTCCTTATACTGCATGCAATCCGATATAACAGTTCAGCCCTGTAGTGTCCATCCCTCTTCTCATCGCCATTTGTTTGTCCTGAGTGTTTGAAGTTTGACACTTTCCATACTCTGCATCTGCGCTGAAGATTTGAATAACTTAGAGTTTTAGAGTCATCGAGGTGTACAGCATGGAAACAGACCGTTCGGTCCACCCTGTCTATGCCGATCAGATATCGCCAATCCAGTCCCACCTGCCAGTACCCGGTCCATATCCCTCCGAACCCTTCCTCTTCATATACCCATCTAAATGCCTCTTAAATGTTGCAATTGTACCAGCCTCCACCACATCCTCTGACAGCTCATGCCATACACGTACCACCCTCTGTGTGAAAACGTTGACCCTTAGGTCTCTTTTATATCTTTCCCCTCTCACCCTAAACTTATGCCCTCTAGTTCTGGACTCCCTGACCCCAGGGAAAAGACATTGTCTATCTATCGTATCCATGCCCCTCATAATTTTGTAAATCTCTAAAAGGTCACTCCTCAGCCTCCGACGCTCCAGGGAAAGCAGCCTCAGCCTGCTCAGCCTCTCCCTATAGCACAAATCCTCCAAACATGGCCACATCCTTATAATTTTTTTCTGAACTCTTTCAAGTTTCACAACATCTTTCTGATACGAAGGAAATCAGAATTGCATGCAATATTCCAACAGTGGCCGAACCAATGTCCTATTCACCCGCAACATGACCTCCCAACTCCTGTACTCAATACTCTGACCAACAAAGGAAAGCATACCAAACGCCTTCTTCTTGAGTTCTGCAGTCTTACCCGCTCCTTTAATTCGGGTTTTCTAATTTGCCCTTTACCAGACACCACCCCACCCCCATTTAGCTTAATGTCCAGTCTACAGCCCATAGGTATGCGATTTGCTTGGACTCTGGTTCCAACACGGTTCAGATGAAAACCGTCCGATCGGAACAGTGCCCTCCTTCCCCAGTACTGGTGTCAATGTCCCATAATACAACCCCATTTCTCCCACACCAAACTTTGAACCACACATTTTCCTGCTGACCCTGTGCTAATTAGCTCATGGCTCAGGCCGTTATCCAGAGATTATTTCCTTTCTGATTCTGTTTTCTAATTTAGCTCCGAGCTCTTCGTATCCCTTAGCAGAACCTCTGTCCTAGTGTTATCTCTGTCATTGGTACCGACACAGGCCATGACCAATGGATCTTAACCCTCCCACACCAAGTTCCCCTGCAGCCCAGATGAGATATCCCTTACCCAAACACCAGTAGGTAACGCCGCTTTCAGGACTCTCAATCCGGGTCACAGAGAACAGTGTCTATTCCGCTAACTATACTATTCCCAATTACATTAACATTTCTCTTCTCTGGCCCCACTTGAAAGCTTTCCTCAACTCGGTGCTGTGCCCAATCAGCTCATCCTCCCTGCAGTCCCCATCCCATCAACACAGGGAACAAAACTCTTGAACCTGTTAGACACGGACAGGGGCTGAGGCTCCAGCAACTCTACCTCCTTGATCCCTTTATCTGCCTCACTCATAGATAATCTCTCTGCTTTCTAACCACTGGCTGAATTTGAGTCAGTTGATCTAAGGAGTGTAACTGTCTCTTGAATCACAGCAACCAGGGAACTCTCCCCCTCCCCCCCCCCGCAATGTTTGAAGCTCAAACTCCAGCTCATCGACTCAGAATTAGAGTTGTTCTTGCATGCGACATTTACTCCAGGCATGGTCACTGGGATCCACAGTGGCGTCCAACACTCCCACATCATGTAGAAACAACACGTCACCCGACCATCCATCCTTATATTATTTATCTACTATTGAATTGTTCTTCTGCAATTTTATTTGTTTATGTACATCTGCTTATGCAAGTTATAACCAATAAATTAACATGATTCAATTGAACAGAAATTCAAAGTTAACACACTGCCTATTAGCAAATGAGATTACATCCTCCCTTTGTCAAACCTGCTCATTATCTTCTGATAGAATTCTGACAGACTTGTCAGCGGGACCATTCCTTGATGAAGCCATGCTGACTCAGCTCTTTTTTACCATGCACCTCCAAGTACTCTGCAATGTCTCTGCTAGCAATGCACTCTAAATCCGTAATAACGGCGATGCCAGACTATACTGCCCTATGATTTCCTGTATTTTGCCTTTCTTCCTTTTTACACAGAGATTTTACATTATCCATTTTCCAGTTCTCTGGGACTCTGTCTGATGATAGTTATTCCTGAACAGTCACGACCAATGGTTTCACAATCTCCTCCGCTAATTCCTTCAGAACATTGGTTTTTATCCTTCCTGTCTGTGTGATTTATCCATTTTCAAACATTGCAGCTTCCCCAGTACCTTCTCCTCAGCGTTGATCACTACATCCATTCCTCACCCTTGACTCGCTTGAAGTTCTGGAATGTTCCTACTGTCTACCATTGTGAGGATTGATGGAAAGTACCTATTCAGGTCATTCTCCAATTCTTTGTTTTCCATTTCTCTGCAGCCAGTCTCAATTTCTGGTTGTCCAATGTTCACTCTCCCCATTTATATATCTTAACAAAACTCCTGCAATCTCCTTTTCTAAAGCAAGCTAGCTTACATGTTTCGTGTTCATCACTTTATTGCTTCTTGAATTGTCCTCTGCTGCTGTATAAAGGCTTCCCAATCTTAGACAGGCTGCCTGAGAGCATTCCTGTTAACTGACTGTCGAAAATATACTAATCTAACTGTCCTAATCCTATTGTCCATCATTGGATAGCGCAGTGACACAACATTGCTGCCTCGCAGTGCCAGGGACTCGGGTTTAATTCCAATCTCTGGACCCTGTCTTTCTGGAGATTTTGCAATCTCTGCATTGGGAGAATTACCTCTTTTCTCTCTCCACAGTATGTTTCTGTGTTTGTTTCAGGTTTCTGCCATCTGCAGTATATTTGCTTGTGTTTGCTGGAGAATTGCTGCAAATATGACGGGTTTATTGTAAAAGTGGCTCTGGTGCTCGGGCTCCACGCATGCTTGGGAATCTTGCCCAGCTACTTATGTGAGTGCATGTCCCTGATTACCTACTCTGTCTCTCTCAACCCCTGAGTCCATCCGTCACTGCATGCAGCCTTTCATCGAGCCACACCCGGGATTCCCCACACCCCATCGCCTGGCACTGGATGCGCCCTACGCAGGGAGCGCACAAAGACACTGTGCACTTTCTGACGCGCGAGGGATCCGGGGAAAAGACCCAGCCATTAAAAGGAACAGAATAGCTAAAATCCAATTGAACAGCAAATCTGAGTAAACAGGCTGACTGGCACCCATCTGTTATGACATTTTCAGGTTTTTTTTAAGATTACTTACAGTATGCAAACAGGCCCTTCGGCCCAACAAGTCCACACCGACCCGCCGAAGCGCAACACACCCATACCCCTACATTTACCCCTTTACCTAACACTACGGGCAATTTAGCATGGCCAATTCACCTAACCTGCACATCTTTGGACTGTGGGAGGAAACCGGAGCACCCGGAGGAAACCCACGCAGACACGGGGAGAATGTGCAAACTCCATACAGTCAGTCACCTGAGTCGGGAACTAAACCCGGGTCTCTAGCGCTGGGAAGCAGCAGTGCTAACCACTGTGCCACTGTGCCACCGTGCCACCCACGGCACTTTTGGACTAATTTGTGTTTATCCTCGTCCATGTACAAATAAATGTTCCATAAGTATATCTTGTCACACAGGTTTGGTGGAATTGACAGATATCAGATCCTATGGTCAGTACGACTGATTCGTTGGTCTCCACTTTCCTGGTTAATGAGATCACACTTAAGTTTTTATTGTCAAGTCTATCCATTTTAAAGTAAAGGTCTTGCTGGAGTTGTGCTGAAAGCATATTTGAATGTTGGGGATACTAGATTATGCAACGTGCCAGTGAGGTTAGGAATAGGAAGGTAGTAAAGATAAAAACATGCCAAAGAGTTGGGAGGGTAAGCAGCACTTACAATATGTGGATCATTGGGACTCCTGGATCGGTAGGATAGACACAAGAAGGACGGGATGCAGCTGACCTGGCAGCAATCTCCTGGCAGGCAGGTTTGCTGTTGTCACTCAGGAGGGTTTAAACTGGTGTGGCGGTGGGGAGGGAGGGTGGAGCCAGAGCAGTACGTCCACAAGCACAGTGACAGAAGAGCAGTTGGAGACTAATCCCAGTACATCTAAGACCAGCAACAAACTGGCAGAGGAGAGTGAACACAATGGGACTGGAAGTCTGAAGTATGCTGATTTTAATGTGAGCAGTGTGACAGGCAAGACAGATGAGTATATATAACTATGATACAAATATTACAGAGATTTGGTTGAGAGAGGGATCAGAAAACTATCAATCCAATGAGTCCAGAGCGAGTTGAAGAATGTGCAGTGAGAGGCTGGAAACGGTTGTTTGAAGCAAAGTAATTACCCATTAGTTTATTGGAATTGGACAGTGTGGGATGCAATGTACAGATTGAAGGGACAAGGGAGGAAACTGAAATTGTCTGTTTACAATACTTTCTGCTTTACTGACAGTCCTTTGTCATCTCCTGTTGTCAGAGAATAGACAAGGAGAATTTACATCAGAGAAACTCAAACCAAATATCAGGTCAGGATCTGATGGAGTTTGGCTGAAGTGTATTTATTTCAATGCAAGAATTGTTATGGGTAAGGACGATGAACTGGCAGCCTGAATCCATACATAGGATTATGATGTTGTGGCTTTACAGAGACTTGGTTGAGAGAGGGAAAGGACTGGCCGTTCAAAGAATCCAGGGTTTCATTGGTTTAGGCGAGATAGAGAAGAAGCTAAAAGAGGTGGACGAGTTGTTTTACTGATCAGGGAGAATGCTACATCTCCACGTGAATAGGACATACAGGAGGGACCATCCACTGCAGCAATATGGGTAAAGCTCAAAAATAAGATGGATGCAAGCACCGCGTTACTATAATCTCTCCAACAGCCACGGCGGGATTGAGGAACAGATATGTATGTCGATTAAGGAGAGGTGTAATAAAAACAGAGTAGTCATAGTGAGTGACTTTAATATCCCCAATAATGACTGGAAGTCCATTAGAGCAAGGGGCTTAGACGGGGCAGAATTTGTTAACTGCAGCAGTATGTGGATAGTCCAACGAGAGGAAGAACCATACTGGACCTCGTATTGGCTAATGAGCTTGGCCAGGTGACAGAACTTTCATTGGGACATAAGTTTAGAAACAGTGGTCACAGTTCCTTCAGATTTAAGATAGCTATCAACACGGATATGTCAGGACCTTGTGGGAATCTACTGAATTGGCAGAAGGCAAATTACGTCAGCATCAGACAGAGCTAGGACGTGTCAATTGGGAGGAGCTGCCAACAGGCAAATCCAATTTTGTATGTGCGAACTGCTTGTTAAATCCTGACAGCAAAATTATCTCGTGAACGTTCTCGCAACTGCTCGAATTTCTATTTTTTTTAACTGATATTTCAAGGCCGCTCCATATCAGACAACAGGAAGAGATAAAGGATGATTCTGCACTGTGTCCTTCGCAGGATCAGCTTGTCTCTCCAGGCACCTGAAGTCTTTATTGTGGGTCAGAGAACTTCAGAATTGATAGAATGAAGGAGGCCATTTAGCCCATTGTACACAGACGAGCTCTCCAACAGCACAGTTTGTCAACAGATAGAACCAAATGTGTGTGTGTGTGCGTGTGTGCGTGAGAGAGAGAAAAATTAACAGAAAAACAAGGAAGTGAAGAGAGATAAAAGGAATGGAGAGAAAACGGAGCCACAGAGTGAGTGAGAGCACGGGGTGTCAGACGAGTCTGAAGTTAGATCAGAAGACAGCATGATGAGAAATACACAGAAATTTCATTTAGAAACTCCCACAGACTGCAAGCCCTTTGTCTGGTGCCGTACCCTGTGAGCGCAATGCTATCATCCCAGATCATTTATCGCCAAGAATATCACAGAACCGGGTTGCTGACGCTGAACAGGATCCAGAAGAACAATAGATTAGTTCCAGGGAGAAGGTGAATTAATTTAAATATTCTGGGCCAACAGGAACCTCTAGACACGGTGTGAGAGACAGGGCGAGAGATTCTCTGTGAGGGGGATCACTGACAGGGGGGAGATCAGCATCTCAGCTATGGGTCAAATAATGACTAATAAAGGTTGAAAACCTCGTCCGTCGTTTTAAAATTCACATTTCAATTCATATAACGCCACATCGTAAGTGTATTTTAACAAACTTGCATCTTTGTAGTTTTCATGTTTTGGTAAGTACAGAAAAGCTTGTTTTTTTGTCCCTTTATTTTGTGTTGGGACCAGAGTCCGATTGAATCCTAACTAAGGCTGTAGACAGAGGTCTAAACTGATTAGGAGTGTGTGTGTGTTGGCAGGGTGGGGGGTCCGTTATAGGGTTTAATTAGAAAAGAGGAGGTAAATGTAGAGAGCTCAGGAGAGGTTATTAAAATCTCCAGCACAGACGCAAATAAGACAGAGTGTATGGAAAGTGTAAGCAATCAGACTTCAAGCACACTGGACAAACAAATGACAATGAGAAGAGGAACCGTTAATACAAGATTGAAGGGGTTATATCTGAATGCACGCAGTATAAGGAATAGAGTTAATGAGCTTGTGGTACAGATTGAAATTGGTAGGTATGACGTGATGGGCATCACAGAGAAGTGGTTGCAAGGGGATCAGGATATTCAAGGACATATATCCTATCAAAAAGATAGGTAGCAGAGGGAGTGGGTTTACATTATTAGTAAGAAATGAAATTAAATCAATAGTAAGAAAGGAAGTAAAGTCAGATGGTGTAGAATCTGCGTGGGTAGAATTGAGGAATCACAAAGATAAGACAACCACAGTTGGAGACTTGTACAGGCCTCCAAAGAGTAGTCAGGAGCTGGGGGACGAGATACACCAGGAGATAGTAAAGATCTGTAGGAAAGACAAAGTTGCAGTGATCATAGGGGGATTTTAATATGCAAGTGGAATGGGAAACCAGGTTGGGAGTGGATCGCAAGAAAAGGAATTTGAGGAATGTCTATGGGATGGCTTTGTGGAGCATCATGTGGTGGATGATGCTTGGGAACAAATGACACTGGATTTAATGACGCAGGCTAGATAAGGGAGCTTAAGGTGAAAGAAAACTTCAGAAGCAGTGATTAGAGCATGGTTGAATTTATTCTGCAATTTGAGAGAGAGAAAATAGAATCAGAGTTAACAGTATTTCAGCTGAATAAAGGCAACTGGAGAGGCAGAAGGGAGAAGCTGGGTAGAATTGACCGGGACAGGGGTCTAGCAGGAAAGACAGGGGAACAGCAATGGCAGGAGATACCAAGATTAATTCAGGAGACTCTGCAGAGATGCATGCTGAGCAATAAAAGCATGTTACAGGGAGGATGAGGCAACCAGGGCTGATGAGGAAAGTCAGGTATTTCATATAAGTAAAAGCGCAAGCAATGTGAAGGGCAAAGGGAAACTGGAGCATGGGGCCAACAGAAGGCAAGGAAAAATAAATAAGGAGGGAGAAGATTAAATATGGGGGTAAGCTAACCATTAATATAAAGGAAATTTAAGAGATTCTTTAGATATATGAAGTGCAAAAGAGAGGTAAAAGTGAATATGGACCACTGGAAAATTATGCTGGAGAGACAGTAGTGGGACACAAAGAAATGGCTGAGGAACTTTGCATCAGTCTTCACGGTGGAAGACACGAGTAATTTCTCAAGAATTGAAGAGAGTGAGAGGGCAGTCCTGAATATGGTGGTCATAGCCAAGAAGAACATGTTAGAAAACGGAATGGCCTGAATGTGGATAGCTCAACTGGACCAGTTGGACTACATCCCAGCCTTGTAAGGGAGATAGCTGAAGAATTATTGCAACCGTAAGTGGTAATCTTTCAGGAATGACTAAAATCAGGAAACGGCAAAGTGGCTGTATAATTGCTAACATGACACCCCGTTTAATAAGGGAGTTAGGTAGAAGATGGAAAACTGCAGACTGATTAGCCTAACCTTGGTTGTGGGTAACATCCTGGAATCCATCGTGAAGGATGGGATTTCTGATACTTGGAGGTGTTTGGTAAAATAGGACAGAGTCAGCATGGTTTCATCAAGGGAAGATCAGTCCTGCCAAACCGGCTAGAAAACAGTGAGGGAGTAATGAGCAGATTAGATTAAGGAGAACCAATAGATGTTATCCATTTGCACTCAAGAATCCTTTGACAAAGTGCCATGCATGAGGTTATTGATAAAGGTATGGGCCCATGGTATTAGAGGCAATGTGTTATCATGGATAGAAGTTTGGCTGTCTGACAGAAAGCATAGAGTGGGGATAAAAGTGTTCTTCTCAGATGGCAACCAGTGACAAGTGGTGTTTCACAAAACTCAGCGTTGGGACCACAACGTTTCCCTTTGTGCATTCATTATCTATATGAAGGAACTGAGGGCATTCTGGCTAAGCTTTCAAACAGTGCAAAGATAGATAAAGGGACAGGTATCATTGAAGAGTTAGTTCGGCTACAGGAGGGTGCTCTCGTGCATCTCCTCAACTTCCCACACCTCCGCCTTTGCACTCCACCCTTCCAACGACAACAAGTTAGAAACTCTTTGGTGCTCGCCTTCCATCCCACCAACCTCTGGCGCATTATCCTCCGCCATTTCTGCCACCAACAGTCAGATACCAACACCAGAGATATACTTCGCTCCCAACTCCCTCGTTAGGTCCACACGTCCCCACCAAACCATCTTCCACTCCCAACACCATCCCGTGACACTGCAAGAGATATGAAACCTATGCCAACACCTCCCTCCTCACCTCCACCCAAGGCCCCAAAGGATCCTACCACATCAGGCAGAGAACATCCTGTGCATCCAAACACCTCTTCTAGTCAGTGCATTGGTCCTGTCTCCTATACATTGGCGAAACAGGACGTCAACTTACAGAACGGTTCAAGGAACATTCTTGGACACATGAACCCAACAACCCCACTTCCCTGTGGCTGAATACTTCAACTCCCCCTTCCACTCCGCCAAAGCCCTGCAAGCTGTTGGCCTCCTCTACTGCCAAATTCTAGCCACCTGACGTCTGGAGGAAGAACGCATCATCTTCTGCCTTGGGACCCTCCAAACACACGGTATCAAGGACAATTTCACCAGTTTCCTTATCTCCCTTCCCTCCACCTTATCCCAGATCTAACCCTCCAACTCAGCACCGCCCTCTTGAACTGTCCTACCTGTCCATCTACCTTCCCAAGTATCAAATCCACTTTCCACTCTGACATATCACTATCATCACCCACCTTGATCTAGCTGTCACTTTCCAAGCTACCTTCCTCCCAGCGCCAGCACCCCCCCTCCCCATTTATCTCTCTGCCCCCTTTCGCCCACCCCACATTCCTGATGAAGGCTTTATGCCTGAAACGTCGAATCTCCTGCTTATCGGATGATGCCTGACAGGCTGTGCTTTTCTATGACCACACTTTTTGACTCTGATCTCCAGCATCTGCGGTCCTCACTTTCACCTGCTGAAGGACTTTCACAGGTTTGGAGAGTGAGCAAAGAAGTGGCAGATGGAGTACAATGTGGGAAAGTGTGGGAAAGCATTTTGCCAGGATTAATAGAAGCATGGACTATTTTCGAAATAGAGAGCAAATTCAGAAGTCTGAAGGCCAAAAAGACAAGGGAATTTAGTCCAGGAGTCTTGAAAGGTAAACTTGCAGTTTGTCAGTAGTTAGGCAGGCAAATACAATGATGTTATTTATTTCAAGAAGGCTTAAATATAAAAGCAGGAATGTACTTCTAAGGCTCTACAAGGCTTTGGTTATACCACATTTGGATTATTGTGCGCAGTTTTGGGTTCCATATCTCAGGAAGGATGCACTGGTCCTGGAGCGTTTTCCAAAGAGATTCACTAGAGTGGTGTCAGGAAATAAAAGCTTAACATACTAAAAATATTTGAGGGCTCTGCGTCTGTATTTGGTAGAATTCAGAAAGGTGTTAGGAGGTCTAATTGAAACTTACAGAATACTAAATGACCTGGGAGAGAGGGGATTTGGGGAAGATGTATCCACTGTAGGAGACACTAGTACCCGAGGGGACAGTGGAAAGAGAAGACGTTTTCGAACAAAGATAAGGAGAAACCTCTTCAGCCGGACAGCGGTGAATCTATGGAATTCACTACTACAGAGGGCTGTCGAGTCCAGGTCATTGAGTATATTTAGGGGTGAGACAGATAGGTTCTTGACTGAAAATAGGATCAAGGGTTACAGGTAGAAAGTGTGAGAATGGGATTGAGAAGCTTAACAGCCATCATGGAATGGCGGAGCAGGCTCAATGGGCCTAATAGCCAAATTTCTGTTCCAATGTCTTCTGGCTGTATGGTTAATATTGGCTGTCCTCATTCCTCATTGGAGATGTATCCTTGAATTTGATCTTCATATGATTTATGAAGAATAAAATTCCAATACTGATGGATGGGAAATATCATGTTCCCTCTCTCCAGTCTCAGCAGCCATGCCCCGATATCATAATCACACTGCAATTGAAATCCAGTGAAATTTACTTCAATACAGTTGATTGACATCGATAACGTTAACAGCATGACCCTTACCTGCCCTCTCTGATCCTTGAATAACCATCTGAATTGTGTGTCACATCATATTCCCCATTAACATATCCATGCCATTTGTCTGTTATCACTCATTTTGTTATAAGCAATTTTCAGTCAGATTATGGACTAGAAAAGTTCTCTACATATTTTACTGACATTATAATCACTGATCAGTAGTTGCAGACTACATGTTTCGATTTATAAGCCGAGAAACTTGTTTAAGTTCTGACAATCTTTTCACATTGCTGCCATATCTAAGGCAGATTGCATGATTACATTCAATCAATCTACCATCTCAAACATTTATTCCTGTTCACCCCACACACATATCTCATGCCAAATGTGTAAACTTTAAAAGTTATTTTGAATTTTAATAAAATCATTATTGAATTCAAATGGGTTAACTGAAGCTATTTGTTCAGTGACTGTGATTAATATCAATCTCAGTGGATCCTAATTATGGCAGTGGAGAGTTTCCATGGTTGAAATATAAATGGGCTCTGTTCAATGTGCTATCACATAATGTGAGTAGGATCATCACTGACAGCACTAACAGGGATCAGCAGCTCGAGAGAGAGAGAGCGGGAGGAGAGATCAGAATCTGAGAACATTAGACAGGAATGTTCCAACAGTGGATCAGAATCTGAGAACATTAGACTGGAATGGTATAACAATGTATCAGAATCTGAGAACATTAGACTGGAATGTTCCAACAATGGACAGAAGTTTATCCTCGGGTCTTTACTGGCTTTCTCGGCCTTGGATATCATTAGCATCACGGATCCAGGATATCCTTTGGATTATTCAAGGTGGTTACTATCCCATCCTTGCGATAGTTGGTGTTCCTGGTAAGTCATTATATTTGTCTACTAAACCGGGTTGAACTCAATTTCTGCTCATGATGTATAAATTTTGGAACGTGCAAGTCAATGTCTTCAGTTGCAAACAAAAAATCCTTTCCTTAGAAATTATAACTATCAAACTACTATTTATAAATTACTCACTGATATGTGATAAGGACACAGAATGTTCTCATACTCCATAATCCATTTTGTCCTTCACGGATTTACATCTCCATGTCCTCCCCACTCATCAATCCTATCCAAAACCACCATCATGATATCTCAGTCTCGTCTGCAGTCTCAGTGCAACTTCTGAATGAATCATGATGTTTGCCTTTGTTCAATCTGGATGCAACAGTTTCAAGTACCTTCTAATCACATGTCCATCACTAAATAATTGCTCTTGAGGATGTTTGACGTGTTCCCTGCACGTACAGGAAGACAGTTTATGGTGGTCAAGTCATTGACTCATAATCTAGAGCCACAGAATAATAGTCTGTTGATATCTCATGAAGGAAAGTGGTGGAATTTAAAAGCAACCATTATCATTTGTTATAAAAGCCCATTTGCTTGCCTGACGTCCTTTAGGTAAGTCAATGTGTTAACCTTCCCTAGTCAGATTTCCGTGTGACTTCAGTGATGAACATGTGGGTGTACTGCACCTTTAAACTACCTGACAGCACCAAGTATTCTGAAAAATATATATAATTTAACATTTGGTCGAACAACTCGATTAACTCATTGTCTTGAGACAAAAACAAATTCAGCCAAACAGTTTAAATTATACCCCAAATGACCCAGCTCCAATCAAGTTTGAATGTAATATATTCATTATCTTAAAAGTCAATGACACAATCCAATAGTTTGGAGGTACAAGACCGTGGAAAATTGAACAGTTGAGAGCAGAGCTGCCAAGCTACCAGCATGCAAAGACTGCCTGAAAAATAGCTCCCTTAAAAGTATATTCATTGATTAGTAACCAGTGAAGCAGAATCCCCCAGAAGAAAAGAAGACAGGACTATGGAGACGAACCGAAAGCTTACTGGTTTTGAGATAAGAAGTTTTATTTTGTAAATCTTAATTAGGAGTCTTATCGGTCTCGTATTGTGGAGGGGGGAGGTCAAAGATAGGTTAGAGGAAGATGTTTTAAATATTCGTTCGATTATTATTCTCTGTAATACTTTAAGAAATAAAGTTGTTAATTTTTACTTTAAATAGTTCTTAGACTCTAGAATTATCACACATTACTGCATTGGATAAATCTTTTCTGTGTTGCTAGTTTTAATTAAGCAGGAGAATTTATCCTGTATTGTAACACTACAAACCCCCAGCAATGTGTTTTACTCTTTACTGTCCTGTGGAACAACTTAACCAGCCACTCAGTTTAAGATTGGCGTAACATACTGCCCTGACCAGGGCTGCATACATCCTGTGAGAGAAGAACAAAAGTAAAGATAGCTCCCTTCCTCTACCTGTTTCCCGTATTTGTACAGCTCATTTCTATTCAGGTAGGTGATCATTACATTTTTTAGGTGTATTCGATCTCATTGAAATTCTCCCCGAGTGTGATGCACATCTTCATAGGCAACTCTGGTGCTGGCTTTATTGATGCTGACGTACAGATATAAGGAACTTATAATTTCCATGTCAGTCGTAGTGAATAGAGAAATAATGGCGTTTCATAACACAGGAAGGAAACGGCGATGCCTAAGTGAGAGAAAAGGATTATTGTGATCATCTCTGAGTGTGTTGAGGCAGTATTTGGGGTACTGTGGATAGAATTTCTCGCAAGTCTCACCAGACTAATCCCTGGGATGGTGGCAACATGAACAGTAAGTGAAGCTCAGTGAGAGAATAAGGTGATTGCATTGAACATTAAGGGGGATGTACAATCACTTATGATGTTCTAAACAGACACTGTTATGGTGATAAATTCCATAGCTTTTTTTTCACACGGGTTACATGATTCTCGATAGTTTAAGAGCCTCTGAGAACGTTCCACCCAACCACCCCCACTCCCTATTTCGATTCAGAGAGAGAGAGAGAGAGAGAGGTTCAGGCTTTTGGAAAAAAAACTCTCCCAACGTTAATACAGTTCAATTGATGCGTAATCCTGCAATGAACGTCCTGCTGTCCATAATCCCGACAGCAGCAACACTACCTTCATTATAAAAGAGTTAACTCTTCCCAGCAGCTTCTGACCTACATAGAGCACATGGGAGTGCCTTCTCGGAGATAGAAGATGCCTCCTTGAGACGTTACACAAAATATTTGGTTTCCTTCCTCACTGCCAGTAAACCATGTTAAGGTAGCACACGTTCTACAAACAATGGAACCATAATTAACACCATGGAGCCCCCATCAGTGCAGTCTCGGTTTCATTGGTTTGTCATGTTAGAGTATCAATGACGCCCTCCTGTTTCTGTATAACTATCTCGTGGGGCTGATTAGCCTCCTCCTGGTCTCATGGAACAGGTTTACGGGTCTGGTTGGGCTCTGCCTGTTCCTGTTTAACAGCTCGATGTACTGACAAGACCCCTCCTCTTCCTGGGGAATAGGCAGGTGGATTGAATGGGCTGTCCCTCTTCTTGTTCAATAGTTTCCACGGGCTCAATGGCTTCCACATATCAGTGTGCAACCAGCTTTGATGCTGATTGAGCTCCTGTATTAACTGTGGAAATTGCAGTGTCTGGCAGTGCTGTTACGTGAATGTTACAGACACTTTTAACAGCACAAACCGGAATGCTGTCCAGGTTTTGCTGCACATGGACACAGGATGGTTCAGGAGCTGAGGGGGCACAAAATCTCTGAATATTGTCTGATCTTCAGTCATCATCCCTACTGCAGATCTTATGATGGGGAAAGACATTGATGTAGCAGTTGAAGATGTTTGTGCTGAGGAGGCTAACCTTAGTATCTCCTGCTGAGATATCCCGGAACTGTTAGGGCTGTTGGCCACCGACCACAATCATCTTTCTTTGTGGTCTGAAAGACCCAGACAAGTGGGAGGTTACACCTGATTTCCATTCAGCTCAAATAAGTGGATTGTCCTGATGCCATCCTCAGTCAAATACTGACTTGATATCAAAGCCATTCACTGTTCGCTGAGCCCCTGTGTTCACCTCTCGTTCATATCAATGAGGTGACGATGTATGTGTAGGGAATGTTTTCCTCTCACTGCGGGTAATCAATATCAGGAATTATCTGGGCTAGCGACTTATGGGAGCTACATCACTGAAAGTTTTTAAGGAGGAGGTAGATGGATTTTTGACCTGTCAGACAGCTAAGGGATGTGAAGAATTGGGCATTGAAAAGGAGTTAATGCCAATAGTGTATCAGCCATGATGGTAGACAATGGCTTGATCGTCCGAATTAGCTGATTCGGTTCCTTATGTCCTCATATTCTGTAATTACAAAGTTAATGGTTGTAATTTTCCTGAACGTTCTGTTATTGAATGTTGCAATCAGACAGACCAAAGTATTTTGTGAGTCATCTCTGGGTGAGATATGGGGTTTGTATTCACAGTGAATCTGGGCCTGTATTATGACCAACAAATAAAGCACAAGTTGCAGAGAGGAGACACTCTGCAATGAGACCAGAGGTGTCTTTCGAACCCAGCCTGGATTTCCAAATAGCATTTTCCAACCCACACTAAACCGTGTGTGTGTGAGACAGTCTTGAGGGACTGAATGAGATGCTGTGTTACTGTGGATCAGGTATTTGGAGCAAGTGGCCTCCAACTGCTCCTTGCAGGAGCTGTGAGTGGTTGGATGGAACATAGGACTGAGCAGCAGGAGTGTGCCATTTGACACTTTGTCACCGCTCCACCATACACAAAGATTATGGGTCATGTGATTGTGGTCTCCCCAGCACTTTTCTGTATGTATACCATTTTCTACATTCACTTTTCTGTCAAATGTCAGCAAGTACAACTTTGAATAAATGTAAACATCCAGGCACCACAAACTTCTGGGGAGGGAATTTCCACTTGGACAGCCCTTTGAAAATTTCTCATTTGTGTTCCAGACAATGTTGGACGGTCACTGTTTCCTTTTCCCGTCCCACTTCTCCACTGGTTACACCATCTTAAATGTGACCAGTTTAGTGATGTGGCCAATGATATCGGTCTCAGAGTAGGTCATTTTCTAGAAAAAAAATGTAAGACACAGAACGTGGAACTCATATCAAATGGTAAAATGACAGAGTGCCCCAAATGTTATTCTGCCTTTGAAGTTATTCTGTTCAAATAAGCTGCTGGTTGTGGGATTTCTTTCTGGAACAGTTGGATTTGGCTGAATTCATTTTGTTTCAGGCATATGAGAGTTTCCAATGAATCCTCACAAGGAATCCATCACAAGTGGCAAAGATAACTCAGTGATTTTATAGACTGACACTTTGCTAAGTGGTGGAACAAAGTAAGAGAAAGGGATCAATCGTCTGTTGCTTCTCTGGCTGGGAACAATTTTCTCCCTTTCTGTGTTGAAACGTACAATAATGTCAACTGAACACCTAACTGGACCATGTGTGCTCTCCTAGAACATTCTCTGGAAAACCTGATTATGGATTATATGCAGGAGCATCATTGCTCTTGTTGTACACAATTCCATTTAATCTCAAAAAATGTCCCATCTTTATAATTTGATGACATGCTTACACGTGTCTATGTAATTTGTAAATAGTGGTAGGTGTCTTCATAGTATGTGTATTGATATCAATACATCTTTTTCTTCAAATTTATTCTCTAGCTTTACTCTCCCTGACAAGAGATAATATGCATCCAGCTGATGCACTATTCTGAAAGTCATGGTGGTTCAATACTATTTCTCAGCTAAGATCGGAACTGATTATCCCCCATAACCAAAGGCCGGCATTCCAGGAATGAGAAAAGGGAAACCTCTTTGAAAATTTCAAAAATAATTATATCCTTTTATTTTAGTGTTAGGGGATCAAAACTGCACACAGTGCATCAGATGTGGTCTTAGCAATGCCCTGTACAGATGCAGTAAAACATTCCTGCAATTAAACCTGATACCTTTTGTCAAAAACAGCATCATTCCACTTACCTTCCAAATCACTTGCTGCATCTGCAGACTGACTTCACATGATTCATGTCCCAGGAACATGGAAACCGCCTGTATCACAGAGTTCTGCAATCTCTTTCCATTTAAATTGATTACCATTATTTTATCCTTCATGCCAAAATACACAATTTACCTTATGTTATTTCTACTGAAGGTTTGGGCACTAACCTTCCCGGTCTATAATCATATTGCAGACTCAGTATCTCAACTTGACGACACAATGAATGACCACCTTGATGTACGAGCTAATTGAGCTCCAAGCCATTCCCTCCCCTTCCTCCAGATCTTTGATACAGATTATTGGTCATTGATAACCCCACAGTGATCTCTGAGGCACTCCATCAGTTAGAGCTTTGCACCCTGAAAGTAAACATTTCTCTCTGCTCTCTATTTCCTTCTAGCGACATATTCCCTGTTCCTGTGTAGCCGTTCAGGCGGGTTGAATAGCCTCGTCCTGGGCTGTGTAATGTACTCAACGATCTGAATTACGTAATTCCATATTCCTGTGTAATTTCTTCGAGGGGCAGAATGGTCTCCTCCTGTCTCATTGTAACGATCCTGTCTGACGGATTGGAGTGGTCCCCTACCCTGTAACAGCATCGAGGGGTGGATTGAAGCAACAAAACATGGGTTCGGGGCAGCAGTATATCTCTGTAACAGCCTCGTCGGTGGATTGAGGGAACAACACATAGGATAGGGGCAGCAGTATATCTCTGTAACGGCACCGTGAGATGGATTGAGGGAACAACGCATTGGGTGGGGACAGCAGTATATCTCTGTATCAGCTTTGAGTGGTGGATTGAGGGAACAACACATGGGGTAGGGGCAGCAGTATATCTCTATAACAGCATCGAGGGTGGATTGAGATAACAACACATTCAGAATGCTCATGGCTGGTCCAAATGTCTCTGATCATCCCTCTCCTCTCTGTTCCCGATAAACATTGACTCTCCTGTCCAGCAAAGATCAGTCGAGCTCAGCCTAGAATATCCTCAATAACAGAGTCTTCCCTACTCCCTGAGGAGGATGATACCACAGACCGCACAGCACTAAATGGAAAGGATCATCTTTATTTCATTGTCGGACCCATTACATTAAAACTGTGCTAACCTCACATCAAATCACCACCTCTTTTCATACTTAAGGATATAATAATTATGAATAACCATAAACCATTCTGCCCTCCAAACCTGTCCCACATTCCCACTGACTCTTTCCAAATATGGATCAAATCCAGCCTCTGCTGCAAACTCAGAAAGTGAATACTTGGCAGCATAACACCACATGAGCATGAAAAAAGGAGCAGAATGAGGCCATTCGGCCCATCAAGTCTGATGTTCCATTCAATAATTTCTTGTATGTACCACAAACTCATTCTCCTGCCTTCTCCCTAGAATCCTTGATCCATTTAAATACCAAAAACGTGCCGATTTGTGTCTTAATGACACTAGTGCTTGTGTCTCTGTGTGTGTGTGTGTGTGTGTGTGTGTGGGTGTGTGTGTGTGTGTGTGTGTGTATGTGTGGGTGGGTGTGTGTGTGTGTGTGCCTGTGTATGTGTGTGTGTGTTTGTGTGTGTGTGTGTGTGTGTTGTGTGTGTCTATGTGATTGTTTTCTGTGTATTTGTGTCTACATCTGTGTACCTGTGTAATAGCCTCTGTGTTTCTATCTGTGTGTGTGTGTGTATTGCAATGTGTGCGTATGCCTATCTCCTTATATATGTTGTGCATGTTAGTATGTTGGGGTGTTTGCCAATACGTCTGTGCATTTCAGTATCTGCATCTTTGTGCAGTGAGGTATCTGTTTTTGGTTGGGTGTGAATGGACTGACGTTGGAACTGGCAGTGGGTTTAAAGTGTGAACTGAATGTTGCTCTTTACTCAGTTGATGGGAAATCGATGTTTCAGAAGCTCCACATGAGCCATTTTGTTTCTATCCGGCTCATGCCAGGTTCCTCCCCATATGGCGGGAGAAGGGGGTGTGAGGGAACAGATATCAGGCACAGCACCACCCGGCTTGGCCCTTTCTGTCCCATTCCAGACAGTTTGTCCTGGAACAGGAGAAAGGGAGAGAGGGAGGGAGACTGGAAATGGGTGACCCTGCAGTTAGTGCTGTTGGATGTGTGGCTGGGGGGAATGGTGAGGTGTCCGGAATGAGTCAGTAGACAGTTGTAAATCAATTTAGTATTATTATGGTCGGGGGTATTGCGTAGGTGACAGAGAAAGTGAGGAAGAAAGTTGCTGAATTCAGTAGTGAGGTTGGAAATGCCTGAGCCTTCTTTGGAAATAGAGTGCGAGCCTTGTTCGGGGGTCAGTGCTATAACAGGTATACAGGGAGTGTGAAGGAACAGATAGAATATGGTGACCCTTATCCTGACAGAGCGGAGAAGGTTATTGACGCTTGTCCTGTATCACAGCGTCAAGGTAACCCTTCGGGAATGTCTTGTCCAAGTCTATCACCAATAACGCCACAGACCATGTCCCTCAGATTCAGTTTAAGGGGAGCTTACAAATAACAAGGAGAAGCAAACATTGGTGTATTATATATCGAAACTAAAACAGTTGCAGAAATTCTGAGCGTCATATGCTCTGAAAATTAGACATGCAAATATCATGGATACTGCAGTCTTATTGGATGGTCTCAAGTTGCATTTCAACTGCGTTAACTAAGTGACTGCTTATGCTGTGAAAAATAAATTCCCTAAATGTATATCAGGTGGGTTGAAGAGTATGTATTGAATCAAACTGGAGATCAAGTTTTTTTCGGATTTGGTGTTGTGTGGTCAGGAGGATTAATCAATGCCCTTGCTCTGAAGCAGCTTTGGAGGAGTAGTGACATTAATATATTGTATTTTACACGGAGTCTGTATACAATATAGAATGTTTGTACATTTTGGTCAAACATGATGGAAGCATGGAGCCGAGAGGGTCAAGTTTGTTCCAGTGAATTGGGAAAACACAAAATAACATTCAGTGGGAGATAAGTAATGGTTGTTAGAGTCATAGAGTCCTATAGGTCTTTCGCATCAAACTGATCCATTCCGACCAAAATGTCAATTCACACTAACCCCATTTCCCAGCCATTGCACTGTATCCTCCTAATCCTTTCCGATCCTGTATTTGTCAAAATGCATTCTAAATGTTGTGAATGTACCCACCTTAACTACTTCTGCTGTAGGTAATTCCATATGCGTATCAACCCGTGTGTATAAAAGTTGCTCCTCAGGTTCCCTTTTATTCTTACCCCTCTGACCTTAAACTGATGCCCTTGAGTCCGTGATTGTCCAATCCCGGAAAGTAAAGGCTGAGTGCATTCACTCTATCCATGCCAGTTATGATCTTATACCCTTCAATAAGATCCTCTCCCCAGTTTCATACACGCAAAAGTAAAAAGACCTAGCTTTTCCAACCTCTCCCTATAACTCAGAGCCTTGAGTCTTTGGCAACATCGTTGTAAATTTCTTCTGCACTCATTCCAGTTTAATAACATCATTCCTATAGCAAAGTTAACAAAACTGAACATAACACTGTAAGTATGGCCTCAACCGTGCCCCGTATTCTGCAGCATAGCTCCCCAAATTCGCTACTTAGTGCCCTGACTGATAAATGCCAGTGTGTCAAAAGTCTTCTTCATTGCCCTGTCTACCTCTGAATCAACTTTCGGACAACCATGCACCTGAATTCCAAGGTCCCTCTGTTCCACTACATTCCTTAAGACCCAGCCATTCACCATAAAACTCCGATATTGATTTGAGTTTCTAAAATGCAAGAACTTACACTGATCTGCATTAAAATCCATTTGCCATTTCTCGGCCCACTTCTTCAGCTGATCAAGGTACTGCTGTAAGTTCTGAAATTTCTGATAACCTTTGTCATTCTCCATGTAACCGCTTATTTTATTGTCACCTTCAAAGTTACAAATCATGCACGTACATTCTCATGTAAATTATGGATATATGTAATGTATAGTGGTGCCAGCATCGCCCCGATGCATTTCATTTTAAATGGAAATGAAACAAGGGCCATGAAATTGATAAGGAAATCAAAAACAGAACATGAATGCTAACAAACAAGAACAGAAACACTGCATAAATCTACAATCTGTATTTCAAAGGAAACAAAGTAAAAGCAAGGTCAAATATGGAAAATTGTAACCGGGAGAGGAGAGTTTATTGTGAAAAATAGGGAAATGGCCAAGAAAATAACCAGTTATTTTGCATCTGTCTGCATGGATGAATATCCACAAAATCACCCAATAATATCCAGTGATCATGTCGGGCTTGTGCAACTGAAGACATAAAGTCAACTTATATCAGTAACAAGGTGGTATTTGAGAATGTAGCTGGATTGAGCATTGCTAAGTCTGACAGACCTAATGTACTTCATATTAAAATGTCTGACATAAATCGGCAATAGAAATATTAATTGCACTGTCGATGACTGTGTTTCATTTTCCTGTGCATTCTGCAGAGGTTGGAAGCCATTGTGGATAAATGGACTTGAGCAAACGTGGTCCAAGCAGTATAGATTAATGAAAAGGAATCCAAGCATCTAAAAAGAAAGAAGACATAGTTTGGTGAACTGACGAACAATTAACTTGATATCTGCAAGTTGAAAACTGTTGGAATCTATTATACAGCATGTGATATTGGATGTTTAGGAATGAACAGCAACAATGGAGAAAATCCATATGTATTTCTGACAGATGTGAAACTCGATGTGCTATTAGTTATTAGACCCCATCAACCACCCTCTGAGAAAAGAAACAGGAAGTGACTTCGCCACAAGAAATAGCATCATCAACGCAAAGAAATCCAAACATATAAATGGAAAGCGGGAATTTTAAGGATTGTTTCGCATGAGGTCCACTGAAGATGTTACCTAGTAAGATAACGAAACGTCTGGAAATGTAGCGAGCAAACCTACATCCATTGTGTAAAGTGTTGCTGACCCAATCTGAGAAACAATATACTGACCACAAAAAAGTGCAATGGACATTGTCCAGATTAATCCCTCAGATTGCGAGATTGCCTGATGAGGAAACTCGGCCTGTGTTCATTAGAGTTTGAAAGAATGAGAGGAGAGTCACAATGAAACTTGAAAACTTCACAAAACATATGCCAAGTTGGAAATAAACAGGACATTTCCCTGGCTGTCAGTTCCACATTCAAGGCAAATAATTGCAGTTTCAGAGACAGACCATTTAAGACCGCAATAAAGAGGAAATTCTTACTTGGTGGGAACTGCCTAAAACAGGGGCAGAGAAACCTGCTGGTAGGGCAAGATTAGGGAGAATTCCCAGATATTCTGCAAGTGTTTCAAGCGGAAAAGAATAACAAACAAAAAGGTCGGTGTCATTCGTGACTTGCCAAGTTGCATCCAAATCACCTTACTGTTAGGAGACAGAGGGTAGTGGTTGAAGGCTGTTAGTGTGACTGAGACCGGTGTCCAATGGTGTATCACAGGGATCAGTGCTGTGTCCCTTATTATTTGTGATAGGGAGGTGTTGGTGTTGGACTGGGGTGGGCAAACTTAAAAATCACATAACACCAGGTGAGAGTCCAGCAGGTTTATTCGGAGGCACGAGATTTCAAAGCGCACAACCACCTGATGAAGAAGCAGTGCTTCGAAGCTAGTGCCTCCGAATAAACCTGTTGGACTATAACCTGGTGTTGTGTCATCTTTAACCTGATTATTTGTGGTATTCATAAATGATGCAGCTGTGAATATAGACGGGGGTGACGGGAGTGCGACAACTAAGTTTGTGTTTGATACAAAGATTGGCCGGGTGGTTTGGCAGTGAGGAGGAAAGTCTTATGTTACAGGAAGATACAGATGGAATGGTCAGATGGGTGGATCAATGGCACATGGAATGTAATCCTGATGAATATTAAATGATGCATTTTGGAAGAAGGAACTGGACAGGGGAGAACTCAATGAATGGCAACACACGAGGAAGCTCAGGGGCTGCTTCCCCACATATCCCTGAATGTGACTAAACTGGTTAATGCACAATTTGAGAAAGCATAGGGGACAGTAAACATAACCTTTATTCATCAAGGCATAGATTATAAGAGCTACGCGGAAGTTTGCTTTTGCCAAGATGCAATACTGATTGTAGTTCTGGGAGCCACATTACAGGAAGGAACTGATTGTAGTGGAGGGGGTTCAGAGGAGATTCACCAGGATGTTCCCTGGGATGGAGCATATTAGCTATGGAGAGAGGCTGGATAAGCTCGGGCTGTTTAGTTTGGAGGAGAGAAGGCTGAGTGGGCCGAGATTCAGAAGGATAGGATTACGAGGGACATGGACAGGATGGATAGATAGCAGCTGTTCCTTTTAGTCAAAGGGCCAAGAACAATGGAGCACATTTTAAAGTGAAGGATTTGAGATGTGGAGAGGAATTAAGGATTGTTTATCACTCAGAGGGTGCTGGGGTCAAGAATGCACTTCCTGAGAGAAGAATTGTCATGGTAACCTCACAACCATTAGAAAATACACAGTTGTGAGCTTGAAATGCCATAAGGTTCATGGCTATGGCCTTGTGTCGGAAAGTGGGGCTAATGTAGACCATGCTGTATTGTTGATGGGACAAAGTCTGTGCTTCTGTGTTTGTATGGCTGTGGAAGGTAAATCATTGCGTAGCTTAAGGTAGGAATTGATGGATTTCTGAAGAGTATATTAACAAGGGTTTTAAGATTGAATTTGTAATATCTTCTGAAAATATGTCAATGCCAAAATTAAGGGGGAAACAAAATGGTGCAGCTTTCTTACAGTCTGATACCAGAGAATTGAGGACAGGGAGAAGGCAGAACTGTGGACCAAATACTTCAGTTATGTCTTCACATAAGAAAACAAAAGAAAAAAGAAAACTTCCCAACAAAACTCGTGAACATTAGTCTGTTTAGAAAAAGGGAATAGAATGAAATTAGCAACTGAACAGTTTTAGAAGAAGTATTGGAACTGAAAGTAATGAGCACAGACAAAGTCAACAGCGATTGATAAAATGTGAATCATGTTTGAGAAAGTGCCTTTATCATAATTATAGAGAAGCATCCAATGAAATATGAGTGCATTTTCAGAAAGATTTTTGATAAAGCCTATTATGCAAATTCAAATTCTATGGGACTGGGACTAATATAGCTTTAGAATGGGAGACCTGGCAGGAAGCAGTGAGTAGAAATAAAACAATGTATTTTTTTGAATGGAAGGTTTGGAGGATATAGCAAAGGTTGGATTTTGGGCCCCAGCTATTCCCAATACACATTATATATTTGATTGAGTGGATCAAATACAATATTTTCAAGATTGCAGATGGCACTAAACAATATCGGATTGTGAGTGGGTGAGCAGGATGTCAAAATGCTCCAAGGTGATTGAGACAAGTAGAGTGTCTGGGCAAATATGTGGCAGATGGAGAGCAATGGGGAGGGGAGGCATGGGATATGTGATATTGTGACCTTCAATGGGAAATTTCAGAATGGGAGCCTATCATTTGAAAGGGATTTGTTTGAAAAATATTGGTGTCTACAGGAACTTAAGCTGCATTTTTGTTTCTTCTGTGCAGCCCTCCAAGGTCAGTGTAGGATAATGAGATCTGAATCGAGAAGTCAATACTAGGAATGGCATTGGCACGCTGACCAGTGTACACAGGCCCAACTGTAACATTAAAAAGGATCTGGATCTCCCTGTACACCAGTTACTGAAATCAATATTGCAGGAGCAGAAAGCAGATAGGCAGATAAATCGTGTATTCACCTTCATTTCAGGGGGATTTGAATACAGGAGTAAGGGAGTTTTACTGCAGCTGTACAGGGCCTTGATGAAACCCCATCTCGAACACTGTGCAGTATTATGTGCAGTTTTGGTCTTCTTACCTAATAAAGGACAAACCTGACATTGAGGGAGAGCAGCGAAGGTGACCAGACTGATCACTGGTGTGGGAGCAGAATTTCGGGCTGCTGGGCCTGAATTCCATGGGCTTTAGAAAAATGAATGGAGATATCAGTGAAATATATAAAACTATGTCAGGACGAGACAGATTGGAAACAGGAATGACAATTCCCCTGGCTGGGACATCAAACAAGTGGCCACAGTATTAGGTACAGACAGGCCACTCTGCATTGAGATGAGAATAAATGTCTGCAATCAGAGACTGGTGAACCTGGGGAATTATCTCCCAGATCAGGCTGTAGAAACCAAGGCACTGAATATAAATATGTATTTCTGGAAACTAAAGGGATAGGGAGAGAGCAGGGTATGGTATGAAGATAGAGGATCAGATATCATTACAGGTTGTTCTTCAATAACATGGTAGCTGTGTTCCTGTGCATCACTGTCTTGCAGAAAATCATGAAATATTAATAATGTGGTCTATGGGAAAAAGAGAATAATTGGTGAACTGCAAAATATCAGTAAAAAACAAAAAAATGTTAGTCTAACACGCTCACTAGCACAGTCGAATTAAACCTTTAAATCATATATTGTAATGAAATAGTGCTGTGAATGCAACATTTTCACAATACAGTCACTTCTACATCCCTGTACCTTTCATCAAGCTCTTCACCAGAAAATGCGCAGGGCTGACTGACCAAGTGATGCCAACACGGAATTCCATTTCTCCTCAAGGTTCTCCCCCTGGTTTGAAATACAGTTCCTTCTAATTGGAGAGAACAACTCCCCGTTTCAGGGCCAGGTTCAATGCTTTGCAGAGCGGATTGCATTCCTGTTTTAGCTGAACATTCAGAGGGTGCATTTTGCAGACAGAGGATCCTGAAGCTGGCTTTTGTTGTTCAGCTGGTGCCTGGCAAGGAATGGTGTCACAGTGAGCTGGAGTTCACTTTATAGAAAAAAAAGGTGCGCAATTCACGAATCGCATTGCACTCAAATCACATTTTAAAAACACGAGTTATCAGAGAACTGCCTGTATATTGAACCGAGGAGCAAGATTGATGGACTGAAGGGACTAAAACAGTTCTTATTTTATATTTCACAATGTTTAAACAAATTAATAGCTATGAACACTGTGTCGGGAAAACTGCATTGTGGAGATTTTCTCCATGAACTAGAATGGGGGAGGCTCAATGTGTTGAATGGCCTACTCCTTTCCCGATGTTTCCGTGCAGTCTGTGGGAAAGCTGTGTAAATGTTGTCACAAGCTCTCAGATGTTAGGAAGGAGGCCTCTGCAGGGTCAACAGGACTGTGATTCACGTTCCCTTTTCTGATATCGAGGCTGGTGCTGGATATTCTGTCTGGTTTTATCCTTTAAGAACTTGGAGCAGTGTGATACAATTGAGTGTCTTGCTTGGCCGTTTCAGGGACCATTAAAAGGTTTCTCACATGGCTCTGTGTCTGGAGTTATTTTAAGGCCAGACCAGGAAAGCACGGGAGATTCACATCCTGCAAGTACACTAGGGAAGGAGATCGATGTTTACAATCAACATTGGATACAAGGTCACTGTTACCATCACCAGATTCTAGATCTTGATATTTTATTTTCTTTTTAACTTCCACCAGCTGCCCAGAGCATTATTCTGTATTGGATTAATAATCCAGTGACATTTCCACAACAGCACTATGTCCACCGAGGAACTTAGCGGAAACCACACTGAGCGGGTTATTTCTGTGCTGCTTGACAGCTCTGTCAAAATGAACTCCGACCAATTTGGTTATCGTGAAGGGACTGGGGGGGGGGGTGGGGGGGTGTTAAATGGTCAGAACGTAATTATTCACCTATTAGACAACTGAATATAGTTGACTAATTTTCCACATTGCCAGGGAGTTGTCAAAGTTGGAGTTGGAATGAAACCCTTCCCCAGGGACACAGCTTGTTGTGTAGCACAAGTCTTCAGTCCTATTGCAGGAACGGGGTCAGGGCGCATTGTCTTTGTCGTATCTACTGTGTTCAGCTGTTTCTTCATGTCACAGGCAGCAAATCGAATTGGTTGAACACTGCCATCTGTGATGCTGTGGATATCATGGCGAGGGTGAGGTGGATTATCCATTCAACACTTCTGGCTGTGGATGGTGCAGATACTACATCCTTGTCTTTTTCACTAATGTGCACGGCTGTTCCATTATTTAGGATGGGGATAATTCTGGTGTCCTCTCCTCTGGTAAGTTGTTTAGTAGTACACCGACATTTATGTCTGGATGTGGCAGCGCTGCAGAGCATAGATCTGATCTGTTGGTCTTGGGATCATTTCGGCCTCTCTATCAGATGTTAGTTCTGCTGTTTGGAATGAAACCACTCAAGCACCATAGCTTTGATGGTTTGTCATCAGCTTTAGGTACACATTGTTCTGACGTTGGTATGTTCACCCACACTCATCACTGAACCATCACTCGGCTTGGTGGTAATTTTAGACTGATGGAATATTCTGGGGAAAATGTTGCAGATTACGTTTGAATACAATCCTGCTTCTGTTGCTATTGTTGTCTACACCATGACATGAAAGCCCAGTTTGCGCAGCAATATCTGCAATTCAATTCTACTGTCTGCACCCCAGTTAACATCGAGACCCATGCACAGATCAGCCGTGTACTCAGTGACCACACCTGGTTTCTGATGCGGTAATACTTCCATTTTCATTTTCCCATTCTGCTGAGGGCTCTCCTTGGTCTCATGCTTCCAATTTGTTCCATGATTCAAACTCTTTAACATAATCATCTGAATCTTTTCCTTGCGCGTTGTACCATCGTCTGAGTATGCATTGAATGTGTTTCCCTCTGGTTTTCACCCTGAACATGATTAAGAACTCTGTGCTGTCAGTGATGCCAGCCTTATGCAGTTTCTGAGCGAATGAATGTGTGCACTTTGCATTATCGTTCAGTTCCCAGTGAACGGCGCTCTGTTGTTGGATAAGGCATTTGAGCAGCTTTCACACGTGTTATTGGAACTTGTTCAAAACCAAATTGCTGAAGAAACAAAGCAGGTCTGCCGGCATACACTGTAGTGAATGTAGAATTAATCTTTCGGGTCCAGTGACACTCTACAAAGCTCGCAGTTTCTTCAGAAATTTTTGTATTTATTTCCAGCATCTATAGTAATTTGTTTAATTGAACATTTGTGCTGTGCCTATTCGTTTCTGAAGAAACCCGCAGATCTGGCAGAATCTGCAGAGACAGAGAAACAGAGTTAGCGTTACAACTCCAATGTGACTTGTTCAGAACTGAAAAGAATTGGAAACTGGGCTTTTTAATCACTTGCCAGAGATGTGGGTTGGGTGATTTTGAAAAGAGGGTGTGGAAAAAGATAAACGGGCTATCAACGGTGGTGAAAGAGAAGATGATGCAAAATGGGTTTAAATTAAGGTGTGAATGGGGGAAAGGGGGTTCTCTCTAACTGAGTGTAAGATAATGAAGACACAACCACACAAGGAGGAAGAATGTTGCTCTTCTGGTGTTAAATAAATCTAGATCTATACGTTTTCACAGTATACATCATCACTGCCTTCACACTATGGAATTCAGGTGATTGATCTCTTATTGGCACTAGTAAGAGTTTCATGTAACATAGAGCAAAACTAACAGTATGAAGTTTAGGCTGTTTTTTACACCTGTCATTTTTAATATTCTTTCAAATTCGCAGTGCTTATCGTTAAACGTTTGATCTTGAAGTTAGTGTCAGATGGAATGTAGGAGGTTGAGGGGTGGCAGTCTAGAAATTTATAATATCATGGGAGGCATGGATAGAGAGAATAGCGAAGGTCTTTTCTGCAGGATCGGGGAGTTCAAACACTGATGCATAGCTTTAAGGTGAAAGGGAGGAAACTTGAAAGGGACTTTTTTTTATGTATGCATGCATGGAATGAGCTGCCAGAGGAGCTGTGGTAGATACAAGTACAGCTACAGTATTTCAAAGACATTTGGACAAACATAAGAATGGGAAAAGTTTAGAGGCATATGGGCCAACTGCAAGTAGATGGGATTAGTTTAATTTAGAAAAACTGGTCAGCATGGACAACTTAGACCAAATGGTTTTTTGGGCACTGTATGATTCTAGAAAGCAAGGAAAATGTACGAAAACATATGATGTAATAAATTGGCAAGAAATTTAAAAGCAAGCATCATGAGCTTTTCCGTCGACATATAAAAAGCTAGAAGATGTGTGTGTGTGAGCTGAATCAGAAGTGAACTGAGGAAAGTACATTGACGCCATTAGGAGGGTGTGACTGGAGAAGTGGCCATAGGGAACAGGCAGTAATTTACACCAGTATTTTAAATCATTCCTTTTGGGGAAAGTACTGTAAGCATATCAATGCTATAAAGAAAGTGGTAATAGGAGGGAGGGTCTTGAACTGTCTCTAACAAAAGGAACAAGGTTTTTTTTCTAACTGACAAGAATAAGGGTAGGCAGGTCAGCAGTATTTCATAGTTAATTTTAAAAGAAGTGGTCACACAGTGACTAGCGGCACTGCGTGAAAAATTCCATAAATCTCAGGATTATAGGAGTGTTCCATCGAAACTGGAGAACCTCCAATGTGGCGCCAGTCTTCAAGAAATGAATGAGACAGAAAGTGAGAACCATTTAGCCTAAGCATTATTGCTGTGAATCTGCTCGAGCCTGTTATTAAGCAAGTAATTGCAGGGCATTTAGAAAAGCTTAATGCAGAGTTGGCATGGTTTTGTGAAGGGGAAACTGTTTTTGTTCTGTAAAATTATACAAGTTCGTTTTTGGAGATCCCTAAGAATGTCAAGATTAGAGTCATGCAAGAAAAGCCCAGCATGTCAGGCAGCATTCACGGAGAAGGAAAATCGATGTTTCGGGCAGGAGCCCTACATCAGGAATCCCTGAGAAAGTGACAACCAGATTTGATGAAGGGAGCTGGTCAACATAAGGTTTTCTAGAGATTATTCATAAGGTATCACAAAATAAACGTTCTGACACAAGACAGAGACTCGTAGTATGATGAATAATATATTAGCATGTGATGATGGTTGCTTAACACAGAGAAATCGGAGAGTTAGGATTAATGGATTTTTATGAAAAAGACGTCTCAACTGGGTTACCACAAATACCAGACCGATGGCATCAGTTATTTACAATCTATACTGATAGCCTGACGGAGGGAGCTGAGTGCAATATACATCCGAGTTTGTGGATGACACTGAGAACCAAAATGCAGGCTGCTATTTAATGAAGAGGACTCCCAAAAATGGAGCAGTACAAAGGGATTGGAGTCTTCCTGTGTATGAAACGTAACGTCAGCATGCTGATGCAGCAAGTAACTAGTTTGGTTCATGAGGCAGCTTCCTGGGATGGGAGGGTTGAATTATTGAATACATTTAAAATGGTGAGGCGATTATTCATTGTGATTGAAATGAATGAGGGTGATATTACTGAAATATACAAGATGCAGAGGGGGCTTGACAAGGTAGATGCTGAGAAGGTGTTTCCCCGAGTCTCGAACTCAAGGCGGTAGATACCGAATAAGGAACATCGATTTCAATTTGAGGTGAAAAATGATGTACTTTCTCAGTAGGTAGTGAATGTCTGGAAGTCCCTAACCCAGAGAGTTGGGTAGGAAAGTGGAGTTGAACCCGGAAGTAGATCAGCCATGTTCTTATTGAATGAGAGTTCAGGCTTGAGGGGTCGAACAGCCGATTCATGTTCCTACTTCTTACGTTTTTATGTTATGCTTTTGGAAAGTAATTGGTTATTTTCCTGGAAGTCGTGTCGTACAATGTTGCATTCGGGAGAGGAGAAAATTGGCCTGAGATAACCCTGGATGGGATATGGGAACTGCATTCAGAGCAATTCCAGAGCAGAAGTTACAGAGTGGGGAAGCCTGGAAAAAGGAATTGCGGCTGGGGGTCACCTCCTGACCAAGCATGGAATTTCCAAGTGCATTTCCGAAACTTCGCCTAACCATTGGCGTGGCCTCGATCTGCCTGTGTGTAGCAGGTCTGAAGAGCTGAATGGAACATCAGAACCTAGGGTTGAGGGACACGGGTGGGTCAATAAGCCCTTTGACACTATTCCACCAGTAAATAAGGTCATGGGTCATCTCATTGTGGTCCCAGCTGCCCTTTTCTCTCCATGCACCATTATCCCTGATTCACCTGTCTATGGAAAATCAGATAAATCCAGCCTCGATATAATATAAAGATTCAGCCATCCTAAACTTCTGGGAAAGGGAATTCCAACTTTGTGAATTTTTCCTCACTCTGTTTCTGACTGAGGTTGGAGGGTGTCACTGCTTCCTTTTCTAGTCCCACTCCTCCACTGCTCACAACAATTTTAAATGTAACCATGTTGGTGATGTGACCGATGATAAACGTCTCAGACTGGGTCAGGTTTAGTGATAGGAAGAAGTCAGGCAGATTTCTTTTGTCAACCGCATGTAACTAATAGGGCTAATGGAGCAGCATGTTAGATTTGTGGTTAACACTGCTGCCTCATATCAGCAAGGAGCTGAGCTCAATTCCAACCTAGCCCGAAACTCTATGTGGTTTTTGAACATTCTTCCCGTGTCTGTGTGGGTTTCTTCCCAGTTCGGCAGTTTCCTCCCACAGTTCAAAGATATACAGCTTAGTTTGATTGGCCATGCTGAATTACCCAGAGTGAGCAAGGATGTGTAGGTTAAGTGGATTAGTCATGGGAAATGCAGGGTTACATGGATAGGGTAGGGGGACAGGTCTGGGTAGCATACTGTTCAGTGGGTTGGTGTGGACTCGATGAGTCGAATGTCCTGCTTCCACATTGTATTGATTCAATGACAACGGCATCAGGTTTGGGCTTTACAAACTCCCAGTCAGGATATATCTGATCCACTCGCCTCAAGGCTTTGTATATTTCAATAAGATCAGCTCTCATTCCAAGGGTAACCTGTTAAAGTCCCCATAATATCAACACTTCATACATGGAATAAATTAAGTGAAACACCTCTGAACTGCTTCCAGTGTTACTATATCCTTTCTCAGAAGAATGCAAAAATAAAACTAATGTCACACTGATGAGTCCGTTTATTTTTGTTTTCTCAGGGTGTAGTGAACCTTTGGAACACTCTTCCCTGCAGACTATTCGAGGCAGAGATATTGAATATATTTGAGGCAAGGTTCACGAATCACAAAGGAGTCAAGGATTATCGAAGAGTGGGCAATAATGTGCAGTTTTGGGGAAAATGTAGACAGTGGTACCGAATGACACGGCTCCAGAATATCCAGGAATTAAACGAAATGTTAACATCGATAAAGTTTTAAGGTGGAAACAAGATGGCAGCGATCTGAAAGGTCTGCTTTGCAGATCTCTGCATCACAGTAATGCTCTAGCCCAACCCACCACAGTCATTTACTTACAATTCAACACTAAAAGAGCTATAGAATCCTTACTAATCCCGTTTTGTCAAGTGGAAATGAAAAAACATAGAGACGGTTCGAGTAAGTCCCAACACGCAGCGCACCCGTCAGAAGCTTTCAGCATGCCTGTGGCCGCACCTGTAACCCCCTCTGCTCGTTCAATGGACCAAGTTACTCACAAGGCCTTGGTTACCGAGTTCACCAAGTTACCTGAAATGATTGAAGCCAAGACTGAAATAAAATTCAGCAGGAGGATAGAACCATTCTCAGCACTGCTCCAAAAACATGAGCAGCAACTTGAAAGCCTTGGAAACAGAACGGATGAGGTCGAGCGCCAAACTGCAGGGGCAGAGACTGTGATCGATTCCTGTCAGGAGCGGATCCTCACCTTTGAAAACAGGTCTGTACCTTAACTGAACAAGGTGACGAACTCGAGAACAGGGGCAGGATGAAGAATATTCATATCATCGGTCTGCTGGACCCGATAAAGCTGATCAGCCAGTGAGTTTTTTTCGAGAACTGGCTGCAGTGATCCCTTCACTTCGAAGCTGAAGGGGGACGGGTGAAGAGTGTGACTGTTCATCGGGTTACGGTGCGCAGATCACGCTCAGACCAACGCCCTCACCCTGTCCTTGTGCGATTACATAGTTGCAGGGACAAACAAAGACTTATGGAAGCTTCCAGAACAAAGGGAAAAGACCCGACGAGGGCCCCAGGATTATGTTCTTCCAGGTCTTTTCAGTGGCAGTGATTCATAAAAGGAAATCTTTTGATGATATCAAGAGAAGGTTAAGGAACTTGAGATTCAGTATTCCTTAATGAACTCAGTGGTGCTCCGTTTGCTTTCAATAGATCCACGCACTGGTGAATCTTTCAACAGGTCCACTGACTTTCCAGAGGATGTTAAACACTTGAAAGTAGGCTGGATGCTTTAACGGAAAGCGATAACCTTGTTTATATTTTTTAAAGCAAGTTTGTTGAATGTTTCTGGTATTAGGCAGTGTTAAACTATAGTCGGGGATGTGTAGAGTACACACTTTTAACTTCTTCATTAGTATTACTATTCTTTTTTTCTCTTGCTTAGTTTGTGTGTCGGGTTTGGCTCAAGCTGGAGGGAGTTATGAAGGTGATCGTGATGACTGAATACCTACCTAAGGGCAGTTCAAACCCGACGTTTGTGATTAATTGCACTGGATGCAGTATTGATAATGGGGCAGAAGATAAAGATTTGTGACGTGCAAATGCCCCAGTCGGCGGGGGATAAATGCCCCTCCTGAGTGCCATTGGCACTTTGTATCCTTTTTCTGTTTTTGTATGTATTTAGTTTTGGAACGTTTTGAGAGCTTGTTAGTTGTAGTAGCTTTAGTTTGTATGTCTTTTTAGGCTCTATGATCCTTTTTTTGTTGGTGCGCAGCGATTTGTAATTCTAGTTCTTCCTCTCTGGATTTCAAATATTGTTTCAGTGTGTAGTGGCTAATGTTGTGCTTAAATGGTGTATCTGGAACATTTAGGGGAGCCATTCGCCAGTTAAGAGGGAAAAGGTACTTTCTCGCCTTAAAAAGGAGAGGGTGGATATTGCCGTATTGCAGGAGATGCACTTTGATGACAAGGAACATTTGACATTACAGCAAGGTGGGTTTCATCGGGTTTATTTCTTGTCTTTTAATAATAGGAATAGGGGAGAAGCCATACTGGTGAGGAAGAATGTTTCATTTAAATTACTAGATTGTATTAGACACCCACGGGAATATCATAACCCTCAAAGATATATGGGGAAGAAAGCGATATTTTGAATGTTTATTGCCCCCTGGCTCACTGCCTTAAATTCATGATAGATGCATTTTCCAAACTAAGTAATCTTTCTTCGCAGCACATTATTGTAGGAGGAGATTTCAATTGTCTTTTGCACCAACGGTGGACAGCATGCCCAAAGGCCCCCAGCACCATCTTTCGAATCCAAGCAAATAGTGGACTGTTGTGTGGAACTAGGGCTGGTGGATGTATAGAGGCAGATCCACCTCATAGATAGGGATTTTACTTTCTTCTTTAACCCGCAGAAATGCCACACTAGTGTTGATCTCTTCCTCACCTTGCAGCAATCTTCGATTCAGTCTTGTTGTGTACAATTGGGAATATTGCCATTTATGACCATGCAGCAGTATACCTATTGGTTAAGATTAAGGACAATGTAGCAGGTTCGAGACACTGGCGAATGGATCCCTTTATTCTTAAGGATAGTAAGTAGATTCAGTATATCTGTAATGAATTCAGATCTTTCTTAGCCATTAATTCAGATTCAACCAGTAACCCATCCATTCTATGGGAAATTGCTAAGGCTTATGCCAAAGTAATAATTATTACTTAGGATGCAGCAGAAGGGGGAGCAGGAACGTTTGCTCCAGGCACTGTTGAAGGCAGCCGAGCGGGCATACTGTGATAAACCCTCGGTGGTTAGGCTGCAGAGGATCACAACGCTTCGGTCTGCAGTGAATTCCATGCACACACAGACAGCCAAGAAGGAACTTACTTCTGCAAAACAAAGACTGTTTGAGCATGGTGATAAGCCAGGCAAGTATTTAGCCGACCTTGCGAGGAAAAAGAGAGGCCCACAGCCATTACCTTAATGTGGGAAGGTACTGGAACCCTTACCTGAGATCCCACAAAGATTAAAGCAGTATTTCGGAGATTTTTCTCCGAAATACATCAGACTGAGCATTATGAGGATAGATGGACAAAAAAGAATCTTTCTTGAAGAACTTGGATCTTCCAGGGGTGACCCCCAAATAAGTGTCTTGCCTTAATGCACCATTGTCAGTGCTGGAAGGTGAAAAGCTGCTACCGGGCGGAAAGGCGCCCCGTCGTGACGGATGTCCACGTGAATTTTATGTGGAATTTATAAACCTATTGTCAGGGTCGATGCTTACCATTTTAGTCACTCACACAGTCATCACTGCCTCCCACCATCCTTAAGAGAGGCTCATATTTCTCTTATTCTTAAGAAAAGGAAGACACCGAAAGATTGTGCTTCCTATAGGCCCATCTCACTTCTAAATGTTGATTTCAAAATTCTGTCTGAGTCCCTTATATTAAGGATGGAAACTATTTATCGTTCCATTGACAAAGTGTACCAAACCGGCTTATAAAAGACTGCAGATATTCCAACAATGTTAGATTACTCAATATGATCCAAGTGTGTCAACAGCAAATTATAAAGGTAATAATGATCTCTTTAGTTGCAGAGAAGGCGTTTGCTTCGGTTGAATAGCTGTATCTCTTCTATACGTTAGAATGATTTACCTCGGCAAAGTTTTTGTAAAGTGGGTGAGGGTCCTTGAAAGTGATCCTCTGTGTGCGATCCTGTAAAATTAATATGTCTAGCGGCAGTCGACGAGGTTATCCCCTTTCACCAGTGTTGTTTACGTTGGTGATTGAGCCACTGACGAAGGCCATTTGCAGGGACCCCAACATATCTGCCCCAGAAGTGGGATGGAAGTCACGTAAGATTAGATTGTCTGCAGATGACGGTCTTGAATTTTTGTAAAATCCCACAGTTTTGGTACCTCACCACATGCAATCCATACGTTAGTTTGATGCCTTTTTCGGATATACCATTGATTTTACAACGTCGGGGGCCATGTCTATGGGCGAACTCAGGGAAATAACTGATGCTGTGGGAGAATCCTGATTTCCTTTTCAATGGTCCCGGGGGTAATGAGGATGTTCCCTATTTAGGTGTATTCGTTAATGCTATATTTGAACTTATATTTAACGTGGGATTTGTCCATTTGTTTGACAAGATTAGACAAGACCTTCGAATATGGGAGCACTTCCAATATCCTGGCTGGGTCAGATAGTTCTTATTAACATGAATTCCCTCCCTCGTTTGCTATACCCCGTGTGAATGCTTTCTTTGATGTTTCCCAGAAAGACATTTAGGAGATTAAATGGATGATGTAGCTCTTTGATTTGTCACCATAAGCGACCACCATAAGTTAACCAAATTACTAAGAGACCACAGTTTGAGGGGAGTAAATCTCCCGAATATTAAAAGCTATCAAAAAAGCTCTTCTTTACCCGATGTTAGTGAGGCCTCGGCGTCACTATGGTTAGATATTGAAGCTTCTCAGGCAAAGTGCTCCCTTATTAGTCTACTATTCATAGACAAAATGAGGACATTTATGGAGTATTGCCATTTCCCAATCAGTATCAATAATTTTAAAGTAGGGAGGGCAATGTGTCCGATTTAGGGCAATACAGTAAAACCTCATTTCTTACCCCAAATCGTGGTGTACCGTGTTTCCGACGGGGGATACTGGATTCCATGTTTAAACTGTGGGCAACTCGTGGGTGTATCCTGCTTTGATGATTTATCTGAGGGAGAAGCAAGGATGTCCTTTGATCAAATAAGTCGTAACAATAGACTACCGAGTAGAGATCTCTTCTGCTTTATTTTTTTATATCAGATCAGAGATGTTATTCCAAAGAGAACCACGCTTTTAACAGACCCGTACAGATCCGATACAGAGGGTGCTTAGTGCTAAGAACACACTCTCTGTCAGTACACTTTGTCATTTGTTGGACAGTGGCCCCTCAGACGAGACTTTGTGCCTTTCTGAGGTCTGCAAAGAGAGTTGGGAGTTCAGATCTCTTCGGACACAGGGGACGATATTTGTGAAAATGCGAGAAGTATTTCGAACTGTAAGAATACTGTCGCCATGTAATTAATGATTCTTCACAGAGTCTATCTGGCTGCAGATCCTCTCTCAAACTTCAAGATGGGAGTATGTCTTAAATACAGAATGTCTATGGGCACTCTTACTCATTGCTTGTCGACCTTCCACGAGCGCTATAAGAGCGGTGTGTTCGGTGGAATGGAGAGGATCTTGGGGATGGAATTGAAGATGGCTCAGGTTTCCCTTTTCCTGGGCCTGCCCAGTCTTCCTTACTCAGATGTGTATAGGAAAAAGTACTTCAATACCCTCACTCCCTGTGTTCACAAAAATGTTATGTTGTGTTAGGTGTCTGAAAACCCCTGGGTCTATTGCGTTGTCATATCCTCGTCATGGAGCATAGCCCTTTGGAATTTTTTAATGGTATGTTGCACCAGAAAATAGAGGATTTTCACAAGACATGACAGCCCTTTTTGAATTACCACGATACAGGCTGATCTGCCACACTAATAAGGACTTTTATATAGCTATGACGAACTTGACTAATGAATGCAATGTCCAGAAAGGAAGAAATACGTACAAATGGACGTGTATTAGTTAATGCTCTTGAAGGTTGAGAGCTATAGTTTTGTTGCACTGAGTTCTACTATTCGTTTTTTTTAAATTTTTCTTCAGTCCATTGATTTTCCTTGTTTTTATTTTTATCTACATGCACATAAGTGTAATTGTGTTCATTTGCATTGCATTTTGAGTTGGGTATTATTGGTTCATTGAGCATTAAAACGAGTTTCTCTGAATAAAAATATTTTTGACAGAAATAAAATGTTAACATGGACAGAGTAGAGTACCAAAGGACGATTTTGTCATTAGTGAGACCACAAATTATGGTTCACGTTAAGGGTCATCACACCTCGGCTGACAGGATGATGTTGAGAGGGCGTCCCCTTTGTGGCAACCTCTGTCTGTGTGGGGAATTGAACCTGCACTGTTGTCTTTGCTCTGCATCACAAGCCAGCCATCCAGCCAACAGATTGCAAGACTGTGTAACTGCTTTGATAGAAATAGCCAAAGTCAAAGTAAAATATAAACTCTGATAAGAAGGAAAAAAAGTTACAATTCAGATAACTGTCAAGATAATGGCTGATGAAAAATACAGTCTCTGCTGGAAATTATATTTTATAACGAGACAGTTGATTGGATGCTATTTTTGGTTTAATGTAAAAAGGTGACCCAAGCGAAACAACCAGCATTACTAATTGTGGTTAGATATCGATAACTAGAAAATATGAGTACATTTTTGATTGGTCTGTGTGAAGCATGTTTACCATTGTATGAAAGTAAAAAAGCTGATGGAACATATTTTTGGAGGGTTGGTCCCCAAGGGAAATTCCTGCCGAACACATGTTTGAAGAAACCAAGATAAGAAATTACAGCACATTTGAAGGGTTGAATGGACTCATTATGGATTTTAATTGCATGTGATTAAAAAAAACGCTCTGTTCCTTCACCTAATGTTTTACACACTGGGGCACTGCCATTTTCCTGAAACTGGGAACTATTTGAAACATTATCTGGAACATTCCATAAACACCCTTCTCCAGAGCATACTACAATCTGTGGGGATATTACAAAGGCAAGAGACACGGGGTGGGGGGGGGGGGGGCTGCTGCGTGCAGGAATGAGAGTAGAAGAGCATGAGCCTTGTGGGGTGTTGGTGATGGAAGAGACATACATTCAGTGCGAGGGACGAGAGAGCATGCAATGACCCTTTATCATCGCAGAGTAGGGAATGTCATCGACGTTTTCCCTGCATTGCTGGGCATTGCTACTGATCGCTGATACTGCACTGAGCTGGGTAATGAGCTGAGACCATGTTCGGTGGGTCTGGTGGTTTGGCCCACTCTGGGAAGAGATGTACTAACCCATCCACCAGGATATCTGTGACCCTGTTGACAAATCGTGGTGTAATTTTCCCTTATCTGCTGTGCTCTGTGTAAACTGCACATGGCAGCTCCAAATTGAGGAAAGCTCAATCGAGTGCCCATTGTCCTTTTAAAGATGGCACCAGTGTCAGGGATCACGGAATTTCCTAGGGCATCCGGCGATGGTGGTTACCTCCAACCATGATGGGTCGGAGAATCGGGCTGGCATTGAATGAGAGGAACACCATGGGGTTGGGTAGGTAGTTAATGAGGTGAGTTCGATAAGATAGCACCAGGAAACTCGCTCAGCCTCATGCAGACAATCCCCCTGTCACACTCAATGAAAATCACTCAAAGATAAATTATTGCTAAATTCAGACGGATGAGTTGAAGACTCTGCTGACCCTACTCACAGTTACAGAGCTGCAGAACAAATCCTCATCCAAAACTCTCCATCATCTGAACTCATACCTATATTCTGTTCACCATCATTCCTGGTAATCCTGTCTTATTTTCCCGGATGCTATCGAAATGTCTATATCACAGCATTCTGAAACCTGTGAACACACCCTTCCATGATACTTTTGCTCAATCTCACCCTCGCAGCTTATTCCCAAAACCACTTTCATTTACTGTCATGCACGGAGACAGGCCCTTCAGCCAAAACTGGTCCATACCAACCAAAATGTCCGTCAACGTTCAGCCCATTTCCCTGCACTTGTCCCATATCCTTCTCTGCCTTTCCAGTTAATATATTGTTCGAACAAAGTGCAGCGAGGTTTTGTGACATCAAGAAAGGCCCAGGAAAGATCTTGCTGAATCTACCATTCATCTCACCCCAGCAGTCAGGGTTACAAAGAAACAATTTGACTGGAGGTTATAAACAAGAAGTACAAGCAAACACTGGTGGGAGATGTGTATGGAAGTCAATACTGCAGGGAAAAAATGTGTACGTTCTAAACAGGAAATTAGATATACCAGTGTTTGCAAACAAAACTCAACGGGTCTGGTACCACTTAAAGGAAGAAAGTCGAAAGTTTGGCCCTCGAATAGTACAGCAGGTCAGGGGGCATCCAAGGAGTAGGCAAGTCTATGTTTCGGTCATAAGCCCTTCATCAGGAATTCATTTCAGAATTCACTTCTTCCTAATCCTCTGTAGGAAGAGAGTGAGTCAACATTTTTAATTTGGAGATTCTTCATCAAAGCAGCTTTTGTTTTCGATCTCCAGTATATGCAGCTCCTTGTTTTATTTGAGATCATCAATTATGTTGCATGCTGCAGTATTAATGGGCAACTTGATCTGGCAAGAAGGGAAGGGCGAGGGCAGAAGAGCAGGCAATGTGTCAGTCACAGCTTAAGGCCCTGTCATTCAGAATGTGAATTCTGGGTGGAGATAAAGGAGGGCTTGTCGGAAGCACTGCACTGGAATTTGACATCATTTGAACAGATGTGGCAGATCGAGAGAAAGTGGGAGGATACCATTTCTCTCGCAGCTGGTCAATGAGTGGTACAGTGGCTAGCAATACTGCCTTACAGCACCAATGACCTGGGTTTGATTCCACCTTTTGGTGACTCTCTGTGCGGTGTTTGCACGTTCTCCCTGTGTGTGCGTGAGTTTCCTCTGGGTGTTTGGTTTTCCTCTCGCAGCCAAAAATGTCCAGGTTAGGTTCAGTGACCTCACTAAATTGATCCACAGTATCCAGTGATGTGCAGATTCGGTAGATTGTCCATGGGAAATGTAGAGTTACCGGGGTAACGTATGAGTGTGTTGGTCAGCATGTTATCTGGAGGGTCAGTGTGGACTCGATGGGCCAAATGGCCTGGTTCCACACTCCAGGGCTTCTATAATTTCTATGTAGCTGTCTGTGTTTGAAAAAAATTCCCAGGATCCTACCTATAAGTGCGAACACAATTTGCCTCAACAAAATGTTACACCTTCCGTTTGTCTGACATGAACTCCATCAGCCACTCTTCGGCCATTTAGCCCATCTGATCAGGGTCCCGTTTTACTCTGAGTTAACCATATTCACTGTCCACTACCTCACCAATTTTGGTGTTATCTGCAAACTCACTAACCATTCCTATTGTATTCATGTCCAAATCATTTATATGAAATGACAAAATGCATTAGAACCTTGTGGCACGCTGCTGGTCACAGGCCTCCAGTCCAAATAACATAGCTCACAAACATTACCTTCGTCTATTACCTTCGAACCAATTACCTCCAACTCTCCCTGTATTCTATGTGATCTCACCATGCTAACCAGTTTACCATGCGGAAACTTTTCGAATGCCTTACTAAAGTCCATATTCCATTCCACAGTTCTATTTCTGTGCCTTCATCAATCTTATTCGTCACTTCTTCAAAACACTAAATCAAATTAGTGAGGCACGATTTCTCATATGCAAAGTCATGTTGACTATCGCTAATCTGAATTTGCATTTACAAACAAGTAAATGCTGTCCCTCTGAATCCCCTCCAACAAGTTACACACCAATGACATCCATCCCACTTGTCTACAGTTTCCTGTTTTTTCCTTCCGAACTGTTCTTAAACAATGGCACAATCTTCCCTGTGTCTGTCCATGATACAAGTATCTCAGCCAAAGACCGAACAATTACTTCTCTAGCTTCCCAATAGATTCCGGGGTACCTGATCAGTTCATTGATCATAGAATAGTGCAGCACAGTACAGGCCCTTGAGCTGTTGATGTTGCGCCGGCAGTTTATCCTACTCTAAGATCAGACTAACCTTCATTGTACTAAAATCCATGTGCCTAACTAAGAGTCACTTAAAAGGTCAGAGGGAGTTATCCATCTTAATGCATTTTAAAATACCCAGCTCTTCATCTCCTGTAATATGGACAATTTTCTAGGTATCACCATTCATTTCCCCAAGTTCTCTACCTTCCATATCCTACTCCACAGTAAATACTGATGCAAAATATTTATTTAATATCTTACCGCTCTCCTGTAGTTCCACACATAGGTCAGTTGCTGATATTTAAGGGGTCCTGTTCTCTCCCTAGTCACTCTTTTGGCCTTAATGTGTTTGTATAATCTCTTTGGATTGTCCCTTACCATATTTTCGAAAGATATCTTATGTCCCCATTTTGCCCTCCTGATTTCCCTCTTGGGTATTAGCCTACTTCCCTGGTACTCCACGATAGATTCACTTGATACCTACTGTCTGTACCTATCATATGCTTCCGCCTTTTCTTGAACAGAGCCTCAATTCTGCTCGCCATGCAGCATTCCCTACACCTACTAACCTTACCCTGCTCATAGACAGGAACATCCTAACGCTAGACTCTGTAACTCATTTGTGAAGGCCACCCACTTTCCTGCCAATAGCTTCTCCAAAGCAGACTTTCAAAGTGACAACATAAAACGGTCAAAGTTGGCCTGACTAAACTTAAAACTTTAAAATATATATTCGAAGTATTCTTCTCCCTAAGTATTTTACAACAAATGGATACTGCATAACAGGCTCAAGAAGCAGAATGGCCTCCTCCTGTCCCTCTGTAACAGACTTGAGAAGCTGAATGGCCTTCCCCTGTCCCTTTGTAATAGGGGCATGGGGACAGAATTACTTCCTCCTGCTCCTGCGCAGCAGTCTCGATGCTCAGAATGACGTCCCAAGGTTATGGAAGAATTTGACAACAGTGCACATAAACCCAGGAGCAACATTATACAAAATCAATGGGCAATAAACATATACACTGGTTTATTGTCTCTGTGAATTAGCCCACCAGTCACCTTATGAAGCTGGTCTTTTATTTTTTTTCACTGTCGCCTTTAATAAACAATACACAATATACACAGTCCTGCAGTGTTCTTGCTCTATTCCCACATACACGGAAGAAACAATAAGAAGATTGAAAGATTAATGGTTCATCCCTAAGCAATACCCATCCATTCCATCCACACCGAGTAAATGTTCCCTTTTATTGGGATATGAAAAGTGATGTCAGGAAGGGGTAAACTTGACCTGTTTGTTCAGTGACTGTGATTAATGTTAGTCTCCATGGCTTGCAATTACCCCAGTGGACGGTTTCTATCTTTTAATGATAAGTGGGCTCCGTTGAATGTGTTATCCCACGGTATGGTGAGAGCATCACCAACAGTGTTAACAGGAATCAGCAGCTCCAGAGAGAAAGGTGGGAGAGATCAGAGTCTGAGCACAAAGTCTGGAATGTTTCAACAATGAATTTGAATCCGAGAACATTAAACTAGAATGTTACTGTCATGGATCATAATCTGAGAACATTTGACTGGAATGTCCCAAGAATGGACAGGAGTTTAAACTTGGATGTTTGGTTTCTTTCTACATATTATGATCGAAGGTCATTATCGTGGCGGATCAAATATGCACTTTACATTATACAATATTTTTATTATCCAATCCTGGCTTTCGCTGGTGTACCTGGTAAGTCTCACTGTTCAGTCATTAATTCTATAAATCATGTTTGACAGTAATACTGTTCTTTCATTCACTCTACCCTCCTTGCCACTGTTACTGTTCCTGATAAGACTCTGAATCCAGATATTCACTTGACAAGCCACTACTAAATTGTTAAATCACTCTCTCCCTCCTTGCTTCTGGCAGTGTTGCTCATGGGTTGCTATGTTGACTTGCTCAGTTTCAGCTGTGAACCATGATCCGTTGTATCACTGCACTTGCTATGTGATTATTGAAAGCATTTAGGTCACTACCTTTTGTTCTGGTTACAAACTGCATTTTCTTCTTCTAACTCCACCTCATCCCGGCCAATATCTGAAGCTGAAATAGACAAATGACAACAATGGTGATCCTTTGGCCAGGAACCAATTTCTGACACTATACCCTGACCATTCCTAATTGTAACGATTGATAACTCCAGCATATTCTTCACTGGCTCATCCCAGCTGCTATTTGAACCATGAGCTGTGAAATACAGTCTTAAATATGGCATTCGTCTGTTGCTGACACTCACAGCTGCAAACCTGCAGAAACAAATCTGATTCAATATTGCACACCTCATATCTGATATCACACAGGTCTCCCCATCCATCCATCATTCCTGTGCGTACTGATTTATAATCCGTTGGGTCTGGCAATGCCTTTACTTTAATATTCTCAAGCACGTCATTAACAGCTGCCCATGAACTATCTCTCTCTGTCCATTATACGCAGCCCTAACAGTTGGTCACATTTAAATTGATTTCCTCCATGTGTGCACTCTCTTAGAAAATGATTTTCACATCCAACGCAGTCACAGAACCAGACACACACACATGCACACATAAAACCACTTGCCTTGAACTAATGCATGAAGATACAGAGACATTTATTTGTGGGAGCCCATTTACTGTCCCTCACAGTATGGGTGGCAAATTGTCCCGTGTTAGTCAGTTATGTAGTGCAAATGTAGCAGCAAGATACCAGCAGTTTCGTAATACTGCCACGTTGGGCAACTGTTCCAGCTTACTGAGCAATACACTTGCATAGTCTGCACAGCTCCTCATGCTGGGCAGATAGTCCAGTTTACTGAGCAATACACTGGGATAGTCTGCCATGCTGGGTTGTCTACTTGTCCAAGTTTATAGTTTCTGCGTTTGTTCTGTGAGGCAGATTTAGAATTTAGTGGAACAAATTTTGTCAGTTGATCTGGCAATGTATTTATTCAATGTTCTCATTCTTGTGATTTGAACCACCAAGGTCTCACTGCTCCAGATAGACCCACTCCCTTGTTTTTTATTTCTCTCATATTTCAACAACATGCTGTTTTTGTCTTAATTGTCCGTTTCTATCTTCAATGTGAATGTCTCTGTCCATCTGTATGTTTCTCTGGCCTTGGTTTTTGGTTGTGTATTGTATCGAATGCTGGCATCACGAAGTTCAGAAATAATGTAATGGTATGTGTCAGGCTATTGTTCACTCCCCGCTGTGTCCCATGTGTTACTCCATGGAAAAGGGTGCGTGTGCATGGCAGCTGTTCACTTCCCGGTGTGTCCCAAGTCGTGCTCCTTGTTGTGCAGCAGTGTGTGGGCTGGGCCGTTGTTCACTTGCTGGTGTGTCCCATGTGGTGCTCCATGGACAGCGGGTTGTGTTTCGGGTTGTTGCTCACTTCCCGGTGTGTCCCAAGTTGTGCTCCATATTGGACAGGGAGTTTCAGCATCTTTTACTCATGTCTTTAAAACGTGTTCTGTGCCTGTCCACTGAACGCCTGTGTTTGTCCCTCTCAGCTGATCACGTGGTCAGAAATACGAGGAGGACCCTGAATTATAATTATAAAGGAGTAGCTATCTCACTTTTAGTGGAGGGAAGTCTGATTGTCTCCTGTTATTGAACAGTTAGTGGAGGGGCTGGGGATGGTTTGCTGGAGGTTGTGTTGTGAGCTACCTCAGACATTCAGGGAGACCAGAGGATTTGGTGACCCAACTGAGGATCGAGCATGGGGACTGTAGTTACAGCATCAGGGTCTGTAACATGAACAACAAATGGAGCAGAGGCTGCAGAGCATAGAAGCTCTGAAACCACGGACTGGGTGTGTGTGGGGACAAGGATCTGCCAAATCTGTCTGTGTCTTAACTTGAGTACAGGCTCTCATTCTCACCCCTAAATATACACACACCCTTTTCGCTCACACACATGGAAACAAACATACACATCCTCTCTCTCTCACTCGCACGCCACCCTCTACCCCCCCGCCCCGCCCCACGCCCACGCACACATACCGCATCTCTCGCACAGACGCACCAATAAATCTGGAGGTGCTAATTTGCGTTTGCAGATTTTAATTTTTGGATAGATTGTATTTTGTTCAAAACAACATTCAATTTGTACGCAGCCAATCAGTGTGGCATTTTATAAAGTCCTGCTTTGGAAATAAAACCAGTATCACTCCAGGGTAATACAAGTCGGACTCCACACAAGACCTTCCATGATTTGTGCAGGGAAGGTCACATCTTAGCAAACATAATAGAATTATTTGAGGAATACCAAAGTTGATAGTGGAGAAAGGGTTGTAGATGTCATATACATGGACTTCAGTAAGGCGTTAGATGAGATAGACTGATGGAGAAAGTGAAGTCGCAGGGGTCCGGGGTGTCCTAACTAGATGCATAGAGAACTGGCTGGCCAACAGGAGACAGAGAGTAGTAATAGAAGGGAGTTTCTCAAAATGGGGAACTGTTCTGTGTGGTGTTTCACAGGGATCCGTGCTGAGACCACTCTTTGTGGTGATATACTTACATGATCTGAAGGAAGGTATAGATTAGCAAGTTTGCAGATGATACTAAGATTGGTAGAGTAGCAGAAAATTGAGGGGACTGTCAGAGAACACAGCAGAATTTAGATAGATTGGAGAGTTTGGTGGAGAAAGGGCAGATGTGGGGAGATGCATTTCGAAAGATCCAATTCGAGAATGAATTATCCAGTAACTGGAAAAAGCCCTGGGGAAAATTGATGTACAGAGAGATCTGGGTGTTCAGGTCCATGGCTCGCTGAAAGTGGCAGGTCGATAGAATGATCAAAAAGGCATACAGCATACTTTCCTTCATGCATTCTAACAATTTTAGAAGTGCAGAAGTTGGAATCTATTGCGTACAAGAGTAGGCAGGCCATATTACAGTTGTATAGGACATTGGTTCGGCCACATTCAGAATATTCCGGACAGTTCTGGTTGCCACATTACTGAAAGGTTCTGGATGCTTTGGAAAGAGGGCAGAGGATTTTCACCAGAATGTTACTGAGGATGGAGAGAACGATATATAAAGAGAGGTTTGATGGATTAGGATTATTTTTCTTAGAAAGACGGAGGATGAGCGAGGACTTGATTGAGGTTTACAAAATCATGAGAGGTGTAAACATGGTGGCTATCTAGAAGCTTATTATCAGAATGGGGGAGTCAGTTACTAGGGATCTAGAATTCATGATGAAAGGGGAATAATTTATTGGGGATATGCTCGAAAAGTTCTTTGCACAGAGGGTTATTGTGTTGGGATGCGTTGCCAGTGGAGATGGTCGAGGCGGGGACGAAAGCATCATTTAATACGTATCCAGACAGATACGTGAATGCGCGGAGAACAGAGAGATACAGAACCTTAGAAAATAGGCGACAGGTAAAGATAGAGGATCTAGATTGACACAGGCTTGGGGGTGTGACGGGCCAGTTTCTGTGCTGTGATTTTCTTTGTTATTTGTAAATACTAGCGAAAAGCTTCTGTTGATACTTGAAAGGAAAATGAAACCAAGATCAAATGTGGCACAGCGAATGTGTGGATACGATTACTTATTGTAGAGAACAGAAAAATGACAAGGAGACGAAACAGTGACATTGAGTCGGTCTTCAAAGTGGAAGATCCAGAAAATCTCCCAGAAAAACGAGGTCGTCATGGGACCTTTGTAACGAAAGAGTAAAGTCATCATATACAGTTATGAGGTAGTATTTGAAAACAGAAGTGGGATGAGGATTGAAAATTCCGACAGACCAGATACAATTCAAACTGAAATTTCAGAGAAAACAGCAATACACGTATTGATTGCAATAGGGACCACTGTATTTTTCTGTATTCGCTTCAGAAGGTAATAAATGCATTAAAATTATTAACAAAGGGAAGGAATGGGATAGTGGAGGACATCTGTCCAGTTTGTTGTCATCCACAGTAGGGAATCTGTTGCAACTTATTGTAAGGAAGATCTTATTGGACACTGAGTAAGTAATAGCAAATTTCATGTGAGTTGTTCTGCATTTATGAAAGGGAAGTTATAATTTACAATTTTATACTTGAAGATATCTCTTGTAGATGTAAACAATGGCGAATCAGTGAACGTGGTGCAATCAGATATTCAGGAGGACTTTTAATTAGCACACACAGTAAGTTATCAGAAAACATTAAAGCAAAGTGCATTGGGAGGAACATATGGAAACAGGGGAAGGTAAGCATTAGACAAACTATTGGAGAACATAAGTAGTGGTAGAAGGTTGTTTGTGTGTACGGTGTACGCTGGTGTGCCACAGGTGTCAGTGCTGCGCCCCTTTCCCTTTAAAGAGAATCTGAATACAGCCGATGAAGAATCAGCTGTAATCAAAGTATCAGCTTGCTCTCTCTTTACGATGCTGTCTGACTAACTGTGATAACAGCTGAAAATGTGTTGCTAGTCAAAGCACAGCAGGCCAGGCAGCATCTCAGGAATAGAGAATTCGACGTTTCGAGCATAAGCCCTTCATCAGGACTAACTGTGATCTCTAGCATGTGCTGGTTTCAGTACAGATTCAGCTTCTGCAGTGATTTGCTCCTACTCGAAGTAAAGACATTCTGCATTAGTAACACAGAGGGTTGGTGAGACTACCTGGATTGTACCTGTACAATTTTGATGTCTTGATCTAAGTAAAATATACTGATCACATATACTAAATGGGCATTCTCCTGATTAATCTCTCAGATAGTACAATGGCCTGCTGATGAAAATTGGTCTGAGATCAAGGCGGGAATCTGTGTTTGAGAGTGGAGAAAGCTGATTGATTGTTGTAGGAGAACATCACGTCTGTTTACATGGGAAAAGCCGGAGGCAGGTACAGAATTCAAGAAGATGGACAGGAAGCTCTTGAACAGATTGATGTAAGATGTGAGCAGGGATTGATGGTTTTGGCTGGTATAAAACTGGACCAATCCCCAGGTCTAGATCAGTTACATCTCAGGCTGCTGTTGGAGACAAGGAATAAAAGGCACTGATGCTAATGTTTAAATAGAATCTGGTCACAAGTGAGGGCCCGAAGACTGGAGAACACCCTTTATAGAAAGGGTGGTAGAGATAGAGCAGGGAACTATTGACCGGGGTGTTTCAGATCAGTGTTAGAGAAAATTTTGCAAAACAAATAGGTGGAGGTAGAAGGCTGTTTGTGTCACCTGATGTACCACAATGATCAGTACTGTCACCCTTATTATTTGTGGTATTTACAAATGATGTAGGGGTGAATGTGGATGGGGAGTTGCAACGTGATAAATAAGTCTGTGTTTGACACAAATATTGGCTGGGTGTTTGGCAGTGAGGAGTAAGTTCTTATGTTACAAGAAGATACAGATGGAATGGTCAGATGGGTGGATCAATGGCAGAGGTAGGATACAACCCTGATAAATATGAGGTGATGCACTTTGGAGGAAGGAACCAGACAGGAGAGTATGCAATGAATGGCAGCACACCAGGAAGCTCAGAGGGTGCTTCTCCACATATCCGTGAATATAACGGGGAAAGATAAAAGATTGCATAAGAAATCATTGGAAACAGTAGGCATAGCATTTACTCATCGAGGCACAGATTATAAGAGCTATGTAACACTTCGGTTAGGCCAAGATGGAACAAAATTTGAGGGTTCTGGCACCTAAATTACAGGAAGGATTTGATTATTCTGGAGGGAGTACAGAGATTCACCAGGATGCCCCCAAGGATGGAGCATATCAGTTATGGAGAGAGGTTTCATAAGCTCCATTTGTTTACTTTGGAGTAGAGAAGGCTGAGGGGGACATGATTCAGATGGATAAGATTACGAGGGGCATGGACAGGGTGGATAGACAGCAGCTGCTCCTTTCAGTCAAAGGACCAAGAAGAGGGGAGCACACGTTTGAAAGGAAGGATTTAAGGTTTAGAGAGGATTCATGGATTGTTCTTCACCCAGAGTGTGATGTGGTCTGGATTGCACTTCCTGAGGGGTGGTGGGGGTGGGGGGGGGGGGGAGGGGGTGTGTTGGTGAGCTATCACGGGTAATCTCACAGCCATTAAAAAGTATCTGGACGAGCACTTGAAATGTCAAACCATTCATGGCTATGGGACTGTTGCAGTAAAGTTGGAATAATATAGATAATGCTGTAATTTTGATGCTACACAGGCTATGCTTCTGTGATTGTATGGCTGTGGAAGGTCAATCATTGAACAGCTTAAGACAGGAAGTAATAGGTTTCGGAAGAGTGCATTAAACAAGCGTGAAACGTAAAAGCTTCTCAAAATGCAATATATTAAGATAAAATGTTGGAGAAGATGATTGTAGCATCCTTGCAGTCCAAATCTAGAGAATGGAAATCTCATAAATCCCCACGGCCTGATAATCTTTAGCCCTGATTCCTAAAGGAGGTGTCCATGGAAATAATGGATACTTTGCTTGCTGTCTTCCAAATTCCTGATGATTTTGACAGATTTGAGAGCAGCAAGTATAACCCCAATATTTCTAAAGGAGGCAGGGAGAAAGCAGGGAATTACAGTCTGCTTAGCACCAAAGAAGCAGTCAGGACAATATAACAGTCTATTAGAATGAATGCTTTGCCAGCAACTTTGAGAATTAAATTAATTTGAAAGTAATGAACATGAATCAGATCAATGTCAAATTATTAAAGGTGAATCATATTTGAGAAACCGACTGGGAAATAAATTATGGTGAAGCAATAGATGCAGTGAATTGGAATTTTCAGAAACTTTTTGATAAAGTCCCAAGTCTAATGTTGTGAAAATGCTACACCTTTAACAAGGTCATGCTGTCCTTGTTTTTTTTCAAAGGTGTCTTAAAAGCAGTGAATCCGAAATGTCTGGGTTTGACTGCTCTAAAATAAAAGCACGTACAATAAGGAGCAAGCTATGCTAGATCTGGTCCTGTGTAATAAGACAGGAATAATTAATGACCTCATAGTTAGAATTCAACTTGGAAGGCATGATCACAGTATGGCTAAATTTAAAATACAGTTCGAGAGTGTGAAGATAAAATTAAATACTCGGGTCCTGTGCTTAAACGAGGGAGACTACAAAAGAATGAGGGAGGACAAGGCTAAAGTTGACTAGTAACAAATACTTTATGGTGAGAATTGGCGAGCAGTGGACGATTTCAAAGGAATTCTTCAAAGTCCTTATAAAAAGTATATTCAGTGAAAAGGAAAGACTCTAGGAAAAGGGGTAATCTGCATCGGGTGTCTAAGCAATAAGCGAGGCTACCAAGTTTAAAGAGAAGTCATGCAAAGCGGCCAAGCAAAGCAGGAACCTAGAAGATTGGAAAATTATTAATACTCAACAGAAAGCCACGAAAAGAGCTATAAAGAAAAGTAGGATAGAACACAAGAGAAAAAAAAGAACACAGAATATGAAAAGAGGTTGCAGATGATTCCCTAAATATATAAAATGAAAATGAGTGTTTAACGTAAATGTTGGGCATTTAGAGGACGAGATGGAAAATTTAGTTATAGGATAGGATGAATTGGCCGAGGCATTGAGCAGGTATTTTGCATTGATCATCCTAATGGAGGACACTAATAACATGCCAGTAATTGACAAAGAGATGTGGGTAGGAAAGGACATGCTTACAATCATTACTACGGTGGAGGTAGTGTTGGGTAAGCTAATGGATCAAAAGGAAAACAAAACCCTGATGAAATGAGTTCCAGGGTACTAAGAAGATAGCGGAGGTAATATCAAGTTCAATTGTGGTAATTTTCTAAATATTTGCTGAACTTTGGGGCAGTTCCAGCTGATTGGAAAACAGCAAATGAGACGTCACTGGTTAAAAAGGCTGGTAGATGAAAGATGGGGGACTACAGACCAGTTAGTTTAATCTGTACAGTTGGTAAGATGCTTGAGTGTATTATCAAGGGAGAAATAGCAAGACATTTTGATAGAAATCGGCCCATTGCGCAGACACAACATGGGTTCCTGAAGGGCAGTGTTTCGGAAATTTATGAAGACATTATGAGCAAGGTAGACAATGAGGCTAGGTTCCCAAAAGGTGTTCGACAGGTGCCACACAATAGGCTGCTGCATAAGATAAAGGCGTTATGAGTAAAGTATTAGTATGGATAGAAGATTGGTTGACTAACAGGAAGCAAAGGGCGAGCCTAAATGAGTGCTATTCATATCTGGAAATCAGTGACTAGTGGCGTGCTTCAGGGATCAGTGTTGGGGCTGCAAGTATTTACAATTTATAGAGATGATGTGGTGTTGGGAACATACGGAGTTTGTCAAAGTTTACAGATGACACGAAGATGAGTGGCAGCGTGAAGTGTGCAAAGATCTGTGAAACGTTTTAGAGGAACACAGATACTTCGACTAAGTAGGCAAACGTCTGGCAGATGGAATACAATGTAAGCAAATGTGAATTCATCTATTTGTTAGGAGTATCAGTATTACTTGAATGGTAAAACGTTGCAGTATGCTGCTCTGCAGAGGGACCTGCGTATCCATGTTCATGAAACACATAAGTTTGGTCTGCAGTACAGCAAGTACTGAGGAAGGCAAATGGTATGTTGTCCTTCATTGCTGAAGGAATTGGATTTAAAAGCAGGTAAGATATTTTGCAGCTGTACAGGGTGATGGTGTGGCGACACCTGGAGTATTTTATGAAGATTAAGCCGCCTTACTTGAGAAAGAATGTACTGGCACTGGATGGGGTGCAGAGGAGTTTCATTGGGTTGAATCCGGATTTGAAAGAGTTGGTTTATGAGGCGAGACTGGGTATACTGGGATGATAATCATTGAAATTCAGAAGGATGGGGTTCGGACCTAATCGAAACATATAGACGATGTTTCCACTGGCAAGTGAAGGAAGTAGCTTTTAATTGAATTGAGAACGAACTTCTTCATCCAGAGTGTTCTAATTCTATGGAATTGCCTGCTCAGTGCGGTAGTTGATGCTTTTAAAGCTAAGGTATTTTGAAGAATGAAGTAAATGAAGGATACGGTGCGAGCGTGGGTAAGTGGATCTGAGTGTACGAATAGGTCAGCCATGATACTATTAAATGGCAGAGCATGTTCGAATGGCCAGACGGCCTACTCTTGAACCTAGTCCTTCTGTTCTTCTGTTCTGAGGAAAGGGAAGTGGCCAGTTCTCCCAGCGCAGACCCTCTGCTTTGGTTTGTTTGGCTTGATTTTTCACAGTCTTGCTGTTTGCTGAAAGCAGGCAGCCAGTCGTGAAGCTACCAGACTCAAAGAAGCAGACCCAGTCTGATTCGCCCTCACTCTGACATCTCTCCTGTAAGAACCTGGGGTTTATTTTTCTTTTTGTTTTTGCCATGGTGTGTTAATGTGGATTGTTTCAAGTACTTGGAACAACATCATTCAATTGGGAAAATTTTTTGGTTTTCCAGATGGTTAAGTTATTCTGTCTGCTATCCTCTTCTGTATGTGTTTCATTCAGCCGCGTCACTTCTGGAATATCCACCTTACACCTGCTTCAATCAATGAGTAAATGTTGGGTTTGCGCTCCTTCCTTGAAATTATTTGAGGAGGTCTGTCCTGGCCCATAACAGTGTGTAACAGCTAGATCTAATTTACTGGCATGGGTTGAGAATGGGAGAGTTGAAAGGAAAACGTGAATCAGCAAAAACAGTTCTATATATTTTGGAGTGGAAAGCAATGACTAGTATGATAATCCAAGAATTTGTGTTTGCAACCCAACTATTCAGAAAGCTTATCAAACATTTGTTCAAGGGTATTCAATGTACTCTTTCCAAATCTGCTGCTGGCCCCAAATTGAGATTGTGAGTAGGTGGTCAGGATGTAAAGAAGTTCAAAGGTGATTGAGAAATTGGAGGAAATGGATAAATACCTGTCAGGTGAAGAACAACGTGGGTAGACGTGACATTGAGCACATTGTTTGGAAATATAGAATAACAGGCTAACATTTCAAAAAGAACTGATGTAAGCCTATTGCTGTATGAAAGTACTTCTGTGTATACATAAGTTGATTTCTTCACCAAACTCTGAGGTCAACGCAGGGCAGTGAATTCTGAAACCAGAAGTCAATGCTTGAATTGAGATTGACACATGCCCACTGTACATAGAGACACCAAGTGGGGAGCTGTATCATTGAAAAGGATCTCAATCTCTTTGTACACCAGTCACAGAGAGCAGCAACAGAAAGCAGATAGGAAGATAATTAGTATGCTGACCTTCATTTCCAGGGGACTTGAGTCCAGGTGTAAAGGTGTCTTACTGTAGCTGTACAGGGCCTCGGTGAATCCCCATCTCGAAAATTGTGCAGTATTGTGTGCACATTTGATCTCCTTACCTAATATAGGATAAACCTGACATTGAGTGAAAGCAGCGATGGATAACCAGACTGATCTCTGGGATGACAGGCTTGTTGTGGCAGCAGAGTTTGGGGCTACTGGGCCTGTATTCCATGGGGTTTAAGAAATGAGTGGAGATCTCGTGTAATATATAAAACTCTGTCATGGCGAGACAGGTTGTCAGCAGGGGTGATAATTCCCCTGGCTGGAACGTCTCAAACAAGGGGTCCACATTATTGGATGCAAACCGGTCACTCTGCATTGAAATGAGAATAAATGTCTGCACTCAGAGGCTGGTTAACCTGGGGAATTCTCTGCCACATAAGGCTGTGGAAGCAAAGGCACTGAATATAAATAAGGATTTCTAGACACTAAAGGGATGAAGTTGAAGCAGGAGTTTGGTGTGGGAATACATGGTCAGCCATCATTATATTGAAAGGGAGAGCAAAATTGATGGACCGAAATTCCTACTTTTTTTATTCCCGATAGTCAATCAGTTCAATGGATATAGAGAATACAGTGTTTGGGAAAAGTGAATTGAAGAGATGTTTGGTCAAAACGTAGAGTGGGGAAGGTTCAATGTGTTATATGACCTACTGCTTTTCCGATGTTTCTGTGCAGTCTGTGGGAAAGCTCTGTAAATGTTGTTAGAAACTCTCAGATTTCAGGAAAGAGGTCCCTGCAGGGTCGACAGGACTGTGAATCCCGTTCTCTTTTCCAATACAGAGGCTGGTTCCGGGGGTTCTGTCCAGATTTAACCTTTAAGATCTTGGAACAGTTTGATACAACGGCTTTGCTTGGCAGTTTCGGAGACCATTGAAGAGGTTACTGCATATCTGTGTATCTGGAGTCACGTTTAGGCCAGACCAGGAAATCACGGGAGATTCACTTCCTGAAAGTGCACTGAGGAAGCAAATTTATGTTGACAATTGACATGGGCTTCAAGGTCTGTATTACAGGCACCAGATTTTACATCTCGATATTTTATTAATTGTTTCTAACTTCTACCAGCTGCCAAAGCTTTTACCTGGTCTGGATTAGTAGTCCAGTGACAATTCCACAACGGCACCATCTCCACATGGGGAACTATGAGAAACCGCACTGAGCTGATTATTTCTGTACTACTTGACAGCTCTGTCAGGAAGAACTCTCACCAATTTTACTGTCGTGATAGGACTGAGGGGGTGGTAATTGGTCAGATTGTAATTATTCCCCTCTTAAGGGATCCGATATAGTTGAGTAATCTTCCACATTGCCAGGGAGATGTCAGAGTTGGAGCTGGAATGAAACAGCGTGCCCAGTGACACGGCTTGGTGTGCAGCACAAGTCTTCTGTTCTATTGCAGGAATGGTGTCAGGGCCCATTGCTTTGTCGTATCGACTGCATTCAACTGTTTCTTCATGTCACGTGTGGAAAACCGAATTGGTTGAAGACTGGCATCTGTGATTCTGTGGGCATTATTCAAGCAACACTTCTGGCTGGGGATGGTGTAGACACTGCATCCTTGTCTTTTACACTGATGTACAGGAAGGCTCCATTCTTTTGAGGAATGGTAGAGCAATAGCCTCAGCAATAACTGCTGAGATGTTAGTCTAACAACCCCAGTAATATTCTGGTGACCTAAGATCGAATCATGTTTCAGTAGATGGTGGAATTCAAATCCAACAAATGCTTGGAATTAAGTGTGTAATGATGATCATGAATCAATTTCTGATTGTAGGAGAAACACATTTGGTTCACTGATGCCTTTTTTGGAAGGGAATTACCATCCACACCGGCTCTGGACACATGTAACTCCAGTCCCACAGCAAAGTAGTTGACTCTAAACTAATAACTGAGCAATAAATGATGACTGAACCACTGACGCCGTACTCCCATTGAACAATCTTGTTTTTAAATAATATTTGTGGAATCCTCTTTTATTGTCAGTTGTTTCATAGTTCAACTGCATTTCTGACTGGATGTGGCAGAACTGTAGAGCTTATATCTTATCTGGTTGTGTTATATTCATTTCGCCCTCTCTCTCAGATATCAGTCCTGCTGTTTGGAATGAAAGTACAGTGGTCAAGTGCAGTAGCTTTAAATGGATTGTCATCATTTTTAGTTACATATGGTTCTGCCACTGGTACATTCACCAACTCATCTCTGAAACATCGATCAGCTTAATGTAAATGACAGACTGAGGGATTATCCTGGGCAAAATGTTGCAGATTGTGATTTAATACATTTCGCCTTCTGTCCAGCTGTGGTCGAAAGTACCACATAAACTCCCAGTTTTGAGCTTCAATTTCTGCATTGCAATTCTGCTATCTGTCCCCTAGTTCACACCGAGGCCCATTCACCCATCACCCCATGACCTACTCTGGTTAATGATGTGGTAACACTTCCATTTAAGTATTCTCATTCTTCTGAGCGTTTGTCCATGGTGTCACACCTCTTAATTGTCATGATTCTCAAAACCCCTAAACTTGCCCCGCCGGGCAGCACCGGGGGGTCCGTGGTTAGCGCTGCTGCCTCACAACACTACGGGCCCAGATTCAATTCCATCTTCCGGCGACTGTCTATGTGGAGTTTGCACATTCTCCCCATGTCTGAGTGGGTTTGTTCCAGGTGCTTCGGTTTCCACCCACTATCCAAAGATGTGCAGCTTAGGTGCATTGGCCTGGTTAAATTGCCCATAGTGTTCAGTTATGTCCATTAGTCAGAGATAAATGTAAGATATGTAAATGGGTCTGTTTGATTTAATCGTCAGAGAATCGCTGTGAACTTGTTGGGCCAAAGGGCCTGTTGCCACACTATAGAAATTCTAATTCTAACATTCATCTGAATCATTTCCCTTTCAGTCATGCCACCTTCGGTGTTTAAACTGAATGTGTGTCCCTCTGTTTCTCTTCATGGTCTTCATTAAGCTCTCTGTAGCGGCAATGATGCCAGGCTTACGTCGTTTCAGAAACAATGAATTTCTGCATCTTGCGTTATTGTTCACTTCTCAGTGTATGGTGCTTCATGATGGACAGGGTGTTTGGGCAGCTTTGACAGACGTCTTTAAAGCTGTTCAAAACCAGAAATTGCTGGAGAAATTCAGCGTGTCTTGCAGCATCTGTGGAGACAGAGAAACAGAGGTAGTGTTTCAAGCCCTGCATGACCCTTATTGAGAACTGAAAAGAACTCCTTAATCCCTTGACAAAAGTGGACGAGGGGTGATGGGAAACAGAGCATGTGGAGATGCAATGCCAGGTGAAAGGGAAACAGATATAAAATGGGTGTAAATTAAAGTATAAATGGGAGAAATAAGTTCTCTCAATTGAGTGCAAGATAAGCAAGTCACAGACAAGCCACCACAATGCATGAAAATTGAAAAACAGACGTAATGGGGTTAGGCTGTGAAATCATGGGAATGAATATGTATTCCTTCAGGCTGAAATGTACCAAAGTATAAAAGGAGGTGTTACTCCAGCTTGGGTTGTGCTTCATCGGAACATTACAGCAGATCAGGACCGAAAAGTCAGCATGAGAGCAACGTAAGTTACTGGAATGGGAAGCAATGGGAAGGTCAGAATTATTCCTACAGATAGAGTGGAAGTGTTCCTTAAAACAGTCTCTGTTTGGTCTCCCCAGTGTAAAGGAAACTGCATTGTCAGCAGCAATGACAGGAGACTGGATTGAAAGTGTAAAGTGAAATGGTGCTTCACCTGCAAGTTGCGACTGGAGCCTTGGACAGTGAGGAGTGAAGAGGTGGTTGGGCAAGTGTTGCACCTTCTGCAATTGCATGGGAAGGTGTCATGGGGGGAGTGGGGAAGTGTTCAGGGTGATGGGGATGTCACAGAAGGAATGGTCCCCATGTAATACTGACAGTGGACGGGAGGGGAAGATGTGTTTGATGGTGTAGTCCTGCTGGAGATGGTGGAAGTGGTAGAGGATGATTCCACGAATGTGGATTTCTAGAGCAGTAGGAAGTGATGACAAGGGGAGATATATCATTGTTCTGGGAAGAAGGGGACGGAGTGAGGGCGACACTGTGGGCGATGGGACAGTGACAGCTGAAGGACTTGTCCACCAGAGTTAGGGGATTTCTGGTTTGAAGAAAAAGGAGATCACGTCAGAGGCAGTTCACTGGAATGTGACATCATCAAACAGAAACAACAGAGATGGAGAAACTCGGAGAATGGAGTCAGCATCCGCAGATCGTGTATTCAGCCACATGCAGAAGTTCCTCCTGATTTAAAAGAACCAAACATTTAAATTGAGGATTTCTGTCTCTCATCTAGTCTGAAGAGGGATGTAGAAATAAACCCAGAGGAAGGGCAGTGGACATACAGGAGCAGACATTCAAGCAGATATCCCATAACACTCAGCAATTATTGTTTCTGTTCAAAAAGGACTCCGAAGAAGATGAACTGCCCGTGGTTGACGAAATCTGTGAAGGATAGTATTCATTCGCAAATTAACGAGCATTGTGTGTGCCCAGATGCTGGGCATGAATTTCAGCTGTGCATCATGAATTACCTCCAGATACCCCTGCCATTGCTGCTGCACCCTCTTCCTTGCTCATCTCTTCTTCCTGATTCCAGGTTATCCCTCTCCAATTACAGAGCACATTCTCTCACATGATGGTTCCTCCCTGAGGCTTTTTGATCAGGTTTACATTCCCTGCACCAGCATCAAGCTGTGTTTTATGCTGTCACTTTGCCTCTGGTCTAAGTGTGACTCGACCTCTCCATTCATGTTGTTTTGCACCTCCCACTCTCATCTCATTCTGGAAAGTTTCCTTCTTGGAATAAACCTTATTGAAAATACCTCCCCATTTGTACTGAATTCACACTGTGATCCAAATTTCAACAAGTATACTCAGCCTTCATCTCACTCTGCTAAAGGTATCTGCATGCTTACCGTGTGGTATCAGAATTCCCCTTCTGACTACGAATTTGGCCAAAGATACGCTTTCAGTGTAGGGATCATCACCCTGTTTCGACAAAGGAATTCAAGTGTCTGACTTCCTAATGATACTGGTAAGGGTTTCACGCTGTCTTAGCATTGTTCCTTGGAGAGAAAAAAAAAATCACAGTATAAAGTTTTGTCTGTGTTGTTTACCTGTCAGTTTGAATATTATTTCAAATTTGCAGTGCTTACGATCAAGTGCTTGTTCTTGAAGTTAGTATTAGATGGAGTGGAGAAGGTTGAAAAGTGACGTTATAAAAGTTTATAAAATCACGAGAGGCATCGATTGGATGGAGAGCCAAGGTATCTTCCACTGGAGAGGGGTGGCGGGATTGCGGGTGGTGGTGGGGAGTTCAAACATGGAATACATCCCTTTAAGGGGAAATGGAGAAGATTTAAAAGGGCCAATGGTGCAACGTTTTCACATTAAGGATGATGTGTGTATGGAATGAACTGCAAGATGAAGAGTGGTAGATGAAAGTACAGCTGCAACATTTAAAAGACATTTGGTCAAATATATAAATGGGAAACGTTTTGAGCATATGGGACACGTGAAAGCAGATGGGACTGGTTTAGTTAAGCATGGACAAGTTGGACCAAAGGGTCTGTTTGTGTGTAATGTGACTCTATGAATCTAGAAAGTGAGAAAAAGGGAACAAAAGATATGATGTAAGTAAATTAGCAAGAAATATAAAAACAAGCATCACAAAATTTTCTGTGTATATATAAAAAATTCAAAATGAATGTGTGAACTTAGGTAGAAATGAAGTCTGGAAAGTATATTGAGGTCATTTGGAGGATGTGACTGGGGAACTGGCTACAGTGAACAGGCAAAAATTACACCAGTACTTTGCCTTGTTCCTCACAGGGGAAGGCACTGTAAGCATGTCAATGACATAAACAAAATGTTAAAATGAGGCAAGTTTCTGAACTGTCTCTAACAAAAGGAACAAGGTTTTTTGACAAACGGACAAGAGTAAGGGTAGACCGGTCAGCAGTAATTCAGAGTTGTTTTTTTTAAGTGATTACGGAATGACTGGTGCTACTGTGTGAAAGATTCCGTAACTCTCTAGATTTCAGGAGTATTCCAGCGAAACTGGAGAACCTCCAACGTGTCGCCTGTCTTCAAGAAAGGAATGAGACAGAGGGCAGGAAATATTTAGCCTAACCTTTATTACTGGGAATCTGCGAGAGTCTATTATTAAGGAAAGAATTGAAAGGCATTTAGAAAAACTTCACGCAGGGTCAGCGTTGTTTTTTGAATGTGAAACTATATATTGTCTCCAAAGTTTTCCTAAGATCCCTGAAAATTTAACATGTGGACTTGATAAAGGGGAACTGGTAGGCATGTGGCTTTCCAGAGATCTTCCACAATGTATCACAAAATAAAGGTTCTTACAGAAGACAGAAGCTCATAGTGTTACAGACAATGTATTAGCATGGGATGACGGGTGGTCAACACATAGAAATTGGAGAGTCAGGATTAATGGATCGTTATGATAAAGACATACCTAATGGAGTATCACAAATAACAGTCCGATGGCATCAGTTATTTACAGTCTATTCTTAATGAAATATACATCCGAGTTTGAGGATGACACTGCGAACCAAAAGTCAGGCTGTTATTTAATGAAGAAGACTCCCAACAAAGGATCAGTAAAAAGGGATTGGAGTGTTCCTGCGTATGAAACATAAAGTCAGCGTGGTGTTGCAGCAAGTAACTAGATTGATACAGTACGCAGGTTCCTGGATGGAAGGGTTGAATTATTGAATACATCTAAAATGGTGAGGCGATTATTCATTGTGCTTGAAATGAATGAGCGTGATATTACTGAAACGTAAAGGATACAGAGGGGGCTTCACAAGGTAGATGCTGAGAATGTGTTTCCACACCTGGGCAGAGTCTCGAACTCAGAGACAGAATAAGGAATATCGATTTGAAACTGAGATACAAAGAAATGTCTTCTTTCAGAAGGTCGTGAAGTCTGAATTTAACTAAATCAGAGAGTTGTGAAGGCTGGGCCACTGATTGTTTTTACAGATGGGCTGGATTGGATTTTGACATATCAGCGAATTGAGGGATATGAGGGATTAACAGGAGAGTGGAGTTGAGCCCTGGAGTTTCCGAGAACGTCCCCTCCATGGTGACCTCTGTCAATGTGGGAAATTGTACCTGCGCTATTGGCTTCCCTCTGCATCACAAACCAGCCGTCCAACCAACTGAGTGGGAGCCTGTGTAACTGTTTCAGACAGAAGCACTCACAGACAAAGGGCAAGAGAAACTTTCATAACAAGGAAAAAGGTCCAATTCAGGTAACGGTCAAGCTACCAGCTAAGGATAAAAATGTTCTTTGCTGGAAGGAAGTGTTTAGATGCTATCTTGAGCTGAATGCAATAAGGTGACACAAACAAAATAACTTGAATAATAATTGTGTTTAGATATCGACAACTATTAAATAACAGTATATTTCTGATTGGTCTGTGTGAAGGATGCCTACAATTGCATGAAAGTAGAAAGCTGATGGGACATATTGGTAGTAGAGTCCGTCCCGATGGGAAATGCCTAAGGAACACATGCTTGAAGAAACCCAGGATAAAAATGCCTGAGTGTCGTCTGGTCAGTGACAGGACGCCAGGGGCTGAATGACAGAAAGTTCCTATAACATGGTGCTCAGGAGACAGTTAGATCACTTCCGATCTTATTAAAGGTTAGAGCACATTTGAAGGAAGGAATGGCCTCATGATGGATTTCAATTTCGTGTGCATGTAATTTTAATTTTTAAAAACACACTGTTCCTTCCCCTCATGCTTTCCACACCGGGGCACTGTCATCCTCCTGAAACCGGGAATTGTTTGGAACTTTATCTGGAACATTCCATAATTAGCACTCTCCAGAGCATTCTATAAATGAGTTGGGGTATCACAAAGGCTAGAGAGAGGAGAGGAATATGCTGCATACAGCAGTGAGAATATTGGAGCATGAGCCTTGTTCTGAGGTAGGTGCTATAACAGATATACAGTGAATGTGAGGGAGCAGAGAGAATACAATGACCCTTATCCTGACAGATTGGGGAAGGTTATTGATGCTTGTCCTGCATTGCTGGACATTTCTTCAGACCACAGATACTGCACTGAGCTGGGTGGTAGAGCTCAGACCATGCTTGGTGGGTCTGCAGGTGTGGCTACCTTTGATAAGAGAATGTTCGCCCTTTCTACTAGCCCATCCACCAGGACATCAATGCTCCTGTCGACAAACCCGCGCTGTAATTTCCCCTTATGGATGGATAGAGTTCTTAAAGATGGTTGAATCAAGGGTTACGTGGATTAGGCAGGAACAGGATACTGATTGTGGATGATCAGCCATGATCATAATGAATGTTGGTGCAAGCTCGAAGGGCCGAATGGCCTGCTCCTGCACCTATTGTTTATTGTCTATTATCTATTGTCTTATCTGCCATGCTCCGCCTCATCTCGGCAGGGCATCTTCGAACTGAGAAAGCTCAATTATTTGCCCACTGGCGTTTATTTTTGGCATCAGTGCTAGGGATCACGGAATATCCAGAGATTTACGGCGATGGTGAATACCTCCAACCGTGCTGAGTGGGAGAATCAGGCTGGCATTGAATGACAGGAACACCATGGGGTGGGGCGGGTAGTGAATGAGGTGAATTCGATAAGATAGCACCAGGAAACTAACTCAGTCTCATACAAACAATCGCTCTGTCACTCAATTAAAATGACACTGAGAGAAATTAGATTCAGCCCGGAGTCAAAGACTCTGCTCACACCACTCCCACATACAAAGCTGCAGAACAAATCCTAATCTAAAACTCTCCATCATCTGAACTCACACCAATATTCCATTCACCCATCGTTCCTGGTAATGTTGGCTTATGTCGTCAGATGCGATCTACATGTCTACATTCAGAATTCTGAAACCTGTGAACATATCTTTCCATGACATTGTTTCTCAAACCCCCTGCACCCCCCCTCCCACCCCCCCCCCACCCCCGCCCCGCGGGCTTGTCTATATCCCAAACTACTTTCATTTCCAGTCGTACAATCCTACTGCACGGAGAAAGGCCCTTCAGCCAGAACTGGTCCATTCCGACCAAAATGTCAGTCCACATTGACTCCATATCCCTGTACTTGGCCTATATCCATCTCAGCCTTTCTCATCCATGTGTTTGTCGAACACAATGCAGAAAGATTTTGTAACATCGAGAAAGGCATCAAGACAAATCTCGCTGAATCTACCATTCAACTCACCCCGGTGCTCAGTTTATACAGAAACAGTTTGACTGCAGCTTAGAACTAAGAAGAAGAAGCAAACATTTGTGGAAGATGTGCATGGAAGACAATGCTGCAGGGAAATCTTTGTTTATGTTATAAACAGGAAATTATATACAAAGAATTTGCAGGAAAACTTCAACAGATCTGGTTGCATCTGAAGGAAAATGTCCAAAAGTGTGGCCCCCGAAGAGCACAGCAGGTCAGGCAGATTCCAAGGAGCAGGAAAGACTATGTTTCAGTCATAAACTCTTCATCAGGAATTCACTTTAGAATTCACTGCATTTGCAGTTGTCACTTTCTCACAATCCTTTGTCAGAAGAGAGCAGAGTCAATGTTTCAAATCTGGGGAGTCTTCATCAGAACAGTATTGGTTACTGATCTCCAATGTATGCAGCTTTTTGTTTTATTTTTAATCAGCAATTATCTTGCATGCTGTAGTATTAATGGAACACTTGATCTGGATAGGAGGAGAAGGGGTGAGGGCAGCTGTGCAGGCAATGTGTCAGTCACTGCTTAAGGCCCTGTCCATTAGAATGTGAATTCTGGGGTGAAGGTTAAGGAGGGCTTGACAGAGGCACCACGCTGAAATTTATCATCATCTGAACAGATGTGACAGATCCAGAGAAAATGGGAGCAATAAGTCACTCATCCCCATGGTCGTTAGGTGGTAACGTGGCTCGCAATATTGCCTTCGAACACCAATGACCTGGGTTCGATTCTACCCTTTGGTCATTCTTTATGTGGTGTTTGCTTTTTCTCCCCGTGTTTGTGTGTGTTTCCTTCGGGTGCTTGGTTTTCCTCCCACAGTCTAAAAATGCACAGGATAAGTTCACTGGCCTCACTAAACTACCCCAAAGTACCCAGGGAAATTGCAGGTACGGTGAATTGTATAAGGGAAATGTAGAGTCACTGGGTAACGTATGGGTGTGTTGGTCAGCATGTTATCTGGAGGGTCAGTGTGGACTCAATGGGCCAAATGGCCTATTTCCACACTGCAGGGTTTCTATAGTTTCTATTTAGCTGTCTGTGTTTGGAAACACTTCCCAGGATCCTGCCTACAAGTGCCGACCCAATTTAGCTCACAACAATGAACACCTTCCGTTTGTCTGACATTAACTCCTTCAACCACTCCTCGGCACTTTGGCACATCTTATCAGGGTCCCGTTTTACTCTGAGTTAATCATCTTTACTGTCTACTACCTCACCAATTTTGGTGTTACCTGTAAACTCACTAACCATTCTTACTAATATTCACATCCAATTCATTTACACAAATAACAAAATCCATTAGATCCTTGTGGTACACTGCTAGTCACAGGCCTCCAGTGCAAATAAAATACGCGGCACCAGCATTACCTTGATCTCTTACCGTTGAGCGAATTATCTACAACTTTCCCTGTATTCCATGCGATCTAACCATGCTTAACAGTTTACCACGTGGAACCTTTAAGAATGCCTTATTCAAGTCCATATTCTATTCCACAGTTCGATTTTTTGTGCCTTCATCAATCTTATTCTTCACTTCTTCAATAAACTATATCAAATTAGTGAGACAAGATTTCCCACATGCAAAGTCATGTTGAATATCGCTAATCAGAATTTACCTTTCCAAACACAAGTAAATCCTGTCCCTCAGAATCCCCTGCAACAACTTACCCACCAATGACATCAGGCCCACCGGTCTATAGTTTCCTGACTTTTCCTTACCAACTGTTCTTAAACAATGGCACAACCTTACCTGTGGCTGTCTATGATAAAAATATCTCAACTAGATATCAAACAATGACTTCCCTAGCTTTCCATAAGATTCTGGGGTACACCTGATCAGGTCATAGAACACAGATCAGTGCAGCACAATACAGGCCCTTGAGCTGTTGATGTTGTGCCGGCAGTTTCTCCTATTCTAAGATCAGATTAAGATATGTACCTTTCATTGCACTAACTTCCAGTGCCGATCCACGAGTCACATAAAAGGTCAGAAGGAGTTATGTACCTTAATGCATTTTAAGATGGCCAGCTCCTCATCTTCTGTAATATGGACGCTTTTGAAGATATCACCATTCATTTCCCCAATTTCTTTACCTTCCATATCCTACTCCACAGTAAATACTGATGCAAAATATTTATGTAGTATCTCACCAATCTCCTGTAGTTCCACACATAGGTCACTTTTCTGATCTTCAAAGGGCCCTGTCCTCTCCCTAGTTACTCTTTTGACCTCAATGTATTGGTACAATTTCTTTGGATTGTCCCTTACCTTATTTTCGAAAGATATCTTATGTCCCCAGTTTACCCTCCTCATTTCCCTCTTGAGTAATAGCCTACAGCCCTGCTAGTCCTCTTTGGATTCACTCGATCCCTCCTGTCTGTACCTATCATATACTTCCGTCTTTTTCTTGAACAGAACCTCAATTACGCTCGCCAGCCAGCATTCCCGACACCTACCAGCCTTGCATTGCTCATGAACCGGAAGATATTCCATCTAGAACCTGTAATCTCATTTGTGATGGCCTCCCACTTTCCTGTCACGAGCTTCTCCCAAGCAGCTTTTGAAATTGCCAATATAAAACGTTCAAAGTTGGCCTGATTCAATTTAGAACTTTACCATTTATATCAGGGCTATTCTTCTCCATAAGTATTTTAAAACTGTTAGTTACTGAATAACAGGCTCAAGAAGCAGAGTGGCCTCCTCCTGTCCCTCTGTAAAAGTCTCAATAGGCTGAATGGTCTCCTCTGTCCATTTGCAACAGACTCGAGAGACTGAATGGTCTCCTCCTGTCCCTCTGAAACACACCTGAGAGGCTTTATGGCCTCCCACTGTCCATCTGTAACAGGATCGAGAGGCTGAATGGTCTCCTCCTGTCCCTCTGTATCAGACACATGGGGACAGAATTACCTTCTCCTTTTCCTGAGCAGCAGTCTCAATACTTTGAATGATATCATAAGGAGCAGCAGTGCACAACGCCAATGGTCAATAAATAGTGGACACTGATTTTTTTGTCTATGGAAGTGCCCCCACTGGTCACCTTATGCAGCCGGTCTGTTTATTATGCTCTATCTCCCTTTATAAACAGTATGTAATATAAACAGTCCTGCAGTGTTCTTGCACTACTCCCACATACACGGAAGAAAGAATAAGAACATTGAAAGATTTATGGTCTCTCTCTAAGCAACGCCCATTTATTCCGCCCAGACTGAGTAAATGTTCCCTTTTATTGGGATAGGAAAAGTTACGAAAGGAAGGGGTTAACTGAGCCTTTTTGTTTAGTGACTGCGGTTCATTCCAGTCTCCATGGATTGTAATCATCCCAGTGGAGGGGTTCCAACTTTCAATGATAAATGGGTTCCGTTGAATATGCTATTCCACAGTATGAGTGGTAGCACCACCGACTGCATTAAAAGAGATCGGCAGCTCAAGAGATGCAGTGGGGAGCGATCAGAATCTGAGCACAAGTGTCTGGAATGTTCCAACAATGAATCAAAATCTGAGAATGTTAGACTGGAATGTTCCAACAATGATTCATAATCTGAGAACATTAGGCCGGAATGTCTCAAGAATGGACAGGAGTTTATATTGGGATGTTTGGCTTAGTTCTACATATTATTATCGAAACCCATTATGGTGGCGGATAGAATATGCACTTTACATTATTCAATACTTTTATTATCCAATCCTTGCTTTCGTTGGTGTCCTTGGTAATTCTCAATGTTCAGTCATTAATTTTATCAATCATGATTGACTATAATGCTGTCCTTTCATTGACTCTACTATCATTGTCGCTGTTATTGTTTCTGCTGAGACTCTAAATCGAGATGTTCACTTTACAAACCACTACTAACTGCAGCAATGAACTTGTTAATTCACTGTCTCCCTCCTTGCTTCTGGCAGTGTTACTCATTGGTCTCTATGTTGACCTGTCTCGTTGCAACTGTGAAACATGATTCATTTTATCACTGCCCTTGCTGCTTAAACATTGAAAGCATTGACGTCACTATGTTCTGTTCTAGTTACAGATTGCATTTCGTTCCTCTGACTACATCCCATCCCCGGTCAATACTGAGGCTGAAAAACACTGGCATAGTCTACACAGCTCTCCATGCTGGGCAAACAGTCCAGCTTACTGAGCAATACACTGGCACGGCCTGCACATCTCCCCATACTGGGCAGATAGTCCACCGTACTGAGCAATACACTGGCACAGTCTGCACAGCTCCCCATGCTGGGCAGATAGTTCATTTTCGAAGCAATACATTGGCATAGTCTGCAGAGCTCCCCAGTTAGTCACACTGCCCTGTCTTTTTCCCCATATTTCACCAATATGGCCTATCGCTGTCTTAATTATCTGTTTCTATCTTTAATGTGATTTTTTTCTGTCTTTCCGTATCTTTCCCTGGCCTTGAGTTTTGGCTCCCTATTGTATCGAGTGCTGACATGTGAATCTCAGAAACAATAAAATGGTGTGTGTGGGCTGTTGTTCACTTCCCCGTGTGTCCCATGTTCCATGTTATATATGTAATCCTGCAGTGCTCTTGCATTACTCCCACACACATGGAAGAAAGAAAAGAAAGAGCTGACAGTTTAATGATCCATGTTGGACAGGAGGGACTCAGCAGTTTTGACTCACGTCTTTGAAACGTAGTCTGAAGCTGTCCATTGAACACCTGTGTTTGTCCCTCTCAGCTGATCGTGTGGTCAGTAGCACGAGGAAGCCCCTCGAGTATTATTTTAAAGGGGCAGGCATCGAACTTGCGTCGGAAGCTGAGAGGTGACCTTATAGAGCTTTGCAAAATATGACCGGCATGGATAGAGTAAATAGACAAAGTATTTTCTCTGGGGTCGGAGAGTCCATAAAAAGAGGACATAGATTGAGCATGAAAGAGGAAGGAGACCTAAGGGGCAACTTTTTCGCACAGTGTAGTACGTGTATGGAATGATGTGCTGGAGGAAGTGATGGAGGCTGGTACAATGGTAACATTTAAGAGGCATTTGAATCGGTATGTGAATAGGAAGGGTCAGGAGGGATATGGGCTTGGGGCTAGGTTGAGTTGGGATATCGGGTCGGCAAGGATGGGTTGGACCAAAACGTCTGTTTCCATGCTGTACATCTGTGTGACTCTATCACTCTATGAAAATCATCTTACTGACTCCTGTTATTCAAAATTTAGTGGAGGTGTTGGGGATGGTTTGCTGGAGGGTGTGCTGTGAGCTGCCCCAGACATTCAGTGAGACCTGAGGATTTTGAGACCCAACTCTGGATGGAGCATGGGGACTGTAGTGACAGTGTCTGGATCTGTAACATGAACAACAAATGGAGCAGAGGCTGCAGAGTGTGGAAGCTCTGAAACCAGAGCGTGAGTCTGTGTGGGGAAAGGGATCTGCCAAATCTGTCTGTATCTTAACGAGGACACATACACCTGACACCCTTGCATGCACATGTGCGCGCGCGCGCGCACAAACACACACACACATACACACACACACACACACACACACACACACACACACACACACACACACACACACACACACACTCACACACTCACACTCTCTCTCTCTCTCTCTCTCTTTCTCTCACACACAAACACACATAGACACACTCTCTCTCTCTCACTCTTCCCCCACCCCTGCACACAAAGACTCCGCATTTCTTGCATGCATACACGCATAAATCTGTGGGGTGAATTTGAATTTGCAGATTCGTATTTGCAAATACATTCAATTTTGTTTTTAGAAAAGAACATGCACTTTGTAGACAGTCAGTCAATGTGGCATTTTATAAATTTCTGCTTTGAAATAAACCCGTCTGATTCCAGAGTACGACACAGACGGACTCTAAACAAGACCACCCCAGGCTTTGTTCCGGGGAGGTCACATCTTCGCAAACATAATAGATTTATTTGCGGAAGTGAAAATTGATAGTCATGCAAAAGCTGTAGATGTTATATGATGGACCTCGGTAAGGTTTTTGATGAGGTAAGCTCACAGAGAACGTGTAATTGCAAGGGGTCAAGGGTCTACGAGCTAAACGGATGGAGAACAGGCTGGGCAGCAGAAGACACAGAGTAACAGTGGAAGGGAGTTTCTCAAAATGAAGGACTGTTCTGGCTGGTGTTTCACAGGGTTTAGTGCTGGGACCGCTATTGTTTATGATATACATAAATGAACTAAAGGAAGGTAAAGGTGGTCTGATTAATAAGTTTGCAGATGGCACTACGATTGGTGGAGTAGCAGAAAGTGAAGGGGACTGTCAGAGATTCCAGCAGAAAATAGATAGATTGGACAGTTGTGCAGAGCAATGGCAAATAGTGTTCAATCAGGTCAAACGTGAGATGATGCATTTTGGAGAATCCAATTCAAGAATGAACTATATGGTAAATGGAAAAAAAGCCCTGGGTAAAATTGATGTACAGAGATCTGGATGTTCAGATCCACTGTTCCTTCGAGGGGCAGGTCTATAGAGTGGTCAAGCTGGCATACAGCATACTTTGCTTCTTGCATTCCACCATTTTAAGAATGACAGAACAGAGGAAATTGTGAAGTACAGACCAGTTAAATTGTCATCCACAGGAGCGATTGTTTTAGAGTATATTTTGTACAAGAGATGGCAGGTCATGTTACAGTTGTCTATGGCTTTGGTTCGACAATATTTCAAATAGTTCGTACAGTTCTGATCGCCACCTTACCAAAAGGATGTGGATGTTTTGAAGAGGGTGCAGAGGAGTTTCACCAGGATATTTCCTGTAATTGGAGGGAACTGGCTATGAAGAGAGGTTTGGTGGATTAGGATTATTTTCATTAGACTGACAGAAGTTCGGGGGACTTGAGTGAGTACTACAAAATTATGAGAGTTATAGACATGGTGGATAGCAAGACGCCTATTCCCAGAGATGGGTACTCAATTTCTAGTGGTCAGAAATTCAAGATGAGAGGGAAAAGGTTTATGGGAGATATGTTCAGAAAGTTCTTTACACAGAGACTGGCAGATGCCTGAAACGCAATGCCAGCGGAGGTGGTAGACGTGGTCACGATAGCGACATTTTATATGTATGTAGACAGATACATTAATGGGTCGGGAGCAGAGGGATACAGATCCTTGGAAAATGTGGTGACAAGTTTAGATGGAGGATCTGGGTCGGTGCAGGCTTGGAGGGACCGAAGGCTCTGTTCCTGTGCTGGATTTATTTTTTGTTCTTGGTAAATACTGGCGAAAAGTGTATGTCCATATTTGAAAGGAAAATGAAAACAAGGCCAAATGTGGCACAGTGAATGTGTGGACAGGATGATTTATTGTAGAGAACAGAAAATTGACAAGGAGGCGAAACTGTTACATTATGTCTGCCTTCACGGACGAAGATCCAGAAAATATCCCAGAAATACCATAGGACGTATGTAACTAAACACTAAAATCATTCATACTAGTGACGTGGTAGTATATGACAACATACCTGGATTGAGGATTGATAAATTTGTTAAACCAGATATACTTCATAATGCAATTTCAGAGAAAGCAGCAATACATAGATGGATTGTATTGTTGTTGACTGCATTTATCCATATTCAATTTGAAAGGATATAAATGCATTCCAACGATATAAGAAGGGAAGAAGGAGAGTGGAAAACTGCAGACCAGTATACTTGTCATCTGCAGGAAAAAAATCCTTTGCAATCTATCATAACGAATGTGATATTGGACACTGAAAAAGGAAAAGCAAACTTCAAGAGAATTATTCTGCATTTATGAAAGGGAAGTTATAATTTACAAACGTTTTGTTTGTAGATATATCTTGTAGACCTAACCATAGAAAAACAATGGATGCGATATAGTCAGATATTCAGGAGGATATTTAATCAGCACACACAGTAACTCAGCAGAAAACTTTAAAGTAAAGGGTATTGGGAGGAACATATACAAATAGGGAAAGTTAAGTTAGGTTTGCCTTCATTTAAAGGGAATTTGAATACAGACAATGAAAGGTCAACTAGACTCAAAGCGTTATCTTGCTCTCTTTTATGGATGCTGTCTGACTCACTGTGGTGTGCAGCATGTGTTAGTTTCAGTTCAGATTCCAGCTTCAGCAGTAATTTGTTCACACGAGCAGTAGAAACATTCTGCACTAGTTACACAGAGCGCTGGCGAGACTGTACCTGGAGCTGAAAAATGTGTTGCTGGAAAAGCGCAGCAGGTCAGGCAGAATCCAAGGAGCTGGAGAATCGACGTTTCGGGCATAAGCCCTTCTTCAGGAATGCTTATGCCCGAAACATCGATTCTCCTGCTCCTTGGATGCTGCCTGACCTGCTGCGCTTTACCAGCAACACACTTTTCAGCTCTGATCTCCAGCATCTGCAGTCCTCAATTTCTCCTAGACTGTATCTGGAGCATTGTACACAATTTTGATGTCTTGATCTAAATAAAATATACTGATCCCTTACACGGAATGGACATTCTCCAGATTAATCCCTCAGATAGCAATGTTTTCTGCCGACGAAACTTGGCCTTAGAGCAGGCGGGAATCTGTTTGTGAATCTGGTGAACATTGATAGATTGATATATTTTTAGACTTACAGTGTGGAAACAGGCCCTTCGGCCCAACAAGTCCACACCGACCCGCCGAAGCGAAACCCACCCATACCCCTACATTTACCCCTTACCTAACACTACGGGCAATTCATGGCCAATTCACCTGAGCACATCTTTGGACTGTGGGAGGAAACCGGAGCACCCGGAGGAAACCCACGCAGACACGGGGAGAACCTCCACACAGTCAGTCACCTGAGTCGGGAATTGAACCCGGGTCTCAGGTGCTGTGAGGCAGCAGTGCTAACCACTGTGCCACCGTGCCGCCCACTTCATGCCTGTTTTACTTGGGAGAAGGAGGATGCAGAGACAGAATTCTAGAAGATGGGCTGAAAAGCTCTTGAGCAGATTGATGTAAGATGTATACAACGATTGATAGTTTTGGCTGGTATAAAATTGGACACGTCCCTAGTTCCAGCTCAGGTACAGCTCAGGCCGTTGTTGTAGACAAGGGATGAAAGGCGCTGTTGAAAATGTTTAAATACAATCTGGTCACAGGTAAGGTGCCGAGGACTGGAGAACACCCTTTATGGGAAGGGCTGTAGAGATTAACCAAGGAACTACAGACCAGTGAGTATCAGATCAGTTTTCGAGAAACAATTGCAGAAAATAGGTGGTTGTCGAAGACTGTTTGTGCGTCAGTGCTGTGTCCCTTATTATTTGTGGAATTCATAAATGATATAGATGTGAACTGAAGGGGCATGGGGTGAATGTAATAATTAGGTTTGTGTCTGACACATAGATTACTCGGGTGGTTGGCAGTGAGGAGGAAGATCTTGCGTTACAGGTGGATACGGATGGAATGGTCAGATGGGCAGATCAATGGCAGATGGAATGTAACCCTGATAAATATGAGGTGATTCACTTTGAAGGAAGGAACCAGACAGGGGAGGACCCAATAAATAGCAGCAGACTCGCAAGTTCAGAGGGTGCTTCTCCACACATCCCTGAATGTGACGGGACTGATTAATATATTAGTTAAGAAGTCATTGGAGACAGCAGGCAAAGCCTTTACTAATCGAGGCATAGATTACAAGAGCTATATGGCACTTTGGTTAGGCCAAAATGGAATACTGTGTGCAGTTCAGGGATCCACATTACAGGAAAGATGTGATTGCACTGAAATGGCGCAGAGGAGATTCAACAGGATGTTGCCTGGAATGGAGCATATCAGCTATGGAGGGAGGCTGGATAAGTTCGGGTTGGTTACTTTGGAGCAGAGAAGACTGAAGGGAACGTGATTTAGAAGAGCAAGATTACGAAGGACATGCACAGGGTAGATAGACAGCAGCAGTTCCTTTAAGTCAGAGGGTTAAGAACAAATGATCACACTTTTAAAGTGAAGGGTTTGAGGTTTAGAGAGGATTTCAGGATGGTTTTTCACCCAAAGGACGTTGGCGTCTGGAATGCATTTTTGTGAGAGTGCAGTTGTTGTGGGTCATCGCACAGCCGTTAAAAGGTACGTGGACAAGCACTCACGTCTCTGTGCCTGATGTATGAAAGTGGGACTAATGTAGATTGTACTGTATTTCTGAGTGTACAGAGATTGCTTCAGTGATTGTATGGCTGTGGAAGATCAATCACTGAGCAGTCTAAGACAGGAAATGATGGGTTTATGAAGCGTACATTTACAAGAGTGAAATGTAAAAACTTCTCAATATACAGTATACCAAGTGAAATGGTAGAGAAAATAATTGTATCTTCCTTACAGGCTGAAACCAGAGAAAAGGAAAATGGCAGGACTGTGAAGCAACCACTTCTGTTCTGCCTTCCCAAAAGAAAACATTTCAAAAAGTAAATTCCAAGCACTTCTCAGTTTACTGAGAAAAAGTAAATAGAATCAAATCCGTACATAAATAGTTTTGGGGAAAATATATTGACTGAAATCTGATAAATCCCCATGTCCTGTTAATCTCCTCGTTGATTAGTAAGGGAGGTGGACAAGGTAACAATGAATACTCTGTTTATCCTCTTCCAAATGCTTGATGATTCTGGAACTGAATTCATAGATTTGACAGCAGCAAATTTAACTCCAGTATTTCTAAAGGAGGCAGGTAATGGCAGTCTGCTTAGCACCAAAAAAGCAATCAGGACAATACAAGAGTCTATTAGAAAGGACGCATTACCAGGGAACTTAGAAATTTTCATTCATGTAAAAGTAATGAACGTAGATTAAGTCATTGCCGATTTATCAAAGGCCAATCATATTTGAGAAACTGATTGGGAAATTAATTATGGCCTAGCAATGGATGCAGTGAATTTGGATTATCAGAAACATTTTTAATGAAGTCCCAAGTCTAGTGTTATGACAATGCTACTCCTTTAACACTTTTATTCTGTCCTTGTTTTATTTTTCACGGGTGTCTTAAAAGCAGCGAATCCAAAAAGTCTGGGTTTGACTACTTGGGAATGCATTCAAGTCTAAACTGAAAGCACGCACTGTGAGGAGCAAGGTATCATAGGTCTTGTCATGTACAATGAGACAAGAATAATTATTCACATCATAGTAAAGGAGTGATCACAGTATGGTTGAATTTAGAATACAGATTGAGACTGTGAAGATGAAATCCAATACCAGGGTCCTGTGCTTCAGCAAGGCAGACTAAAATAGAATGAGCGAGGAGATGGCTAAAGTCGCCTCGAAACAAATATTCATGATGAGAGAGTTGACAAGCAGTCGAGAATTTTCAAAGGAGATTTTTAATTTCTGTGGCAAAAGTATATTCCAGTGAAACGGAAAGACTCTAAGAAAATGGGTAATCTGTCAATTGTGTCTTAGAAAATAAGGGACGCTATCAAATTGAAAGAGAACGAATGCGAAGTGGCCAAGAACAGCAGAAACCTAGAAGATTGGGGAAACATTTTAAAGGTTAACAGAAAGCCACAAAAATAACTACAAAGAAAAGAATGATAGAACACGAGAGGGAAAAGAAGTGCACAATATAAAGATAGATAGATGATGGTATATAGCTTAAATATATAGAATGAAAAAGCAAGGATCAAGTAAATGTTGGTCCTTCAGGGGATGGGAAGGGTCATTTAGTTATAGGATATGACGAAATGGCCGTGGCATTGAACAGGTGTTTTGTATCTGTCACCGTAGTGGAGGACACTAATAGCATGTTAGTAATTGACAAAGAGTCGAAGGTAGGTGAAGATCTTGGAAACAATCATTATAATGGAGGAGATCGTGTTGGGCAATGTAAAGGAGCTGAGGGTAGGCACGTCTCCTGCCCCTGAAGGAACGAATCCCAGGGTTACAGAAGAGATAGCGGGAGAAGTAGAAAATGCAATTGTGACAATATGGTAAAATTTGCTGAACTCCAGGGCAGTCCCCGCAGATTGGAAAACAGCAAATGTGATTCCACTGTTTAAAAAGGGAATTAAACAAAATATGGGGAATTATAGACCAGTTAGCTTTCCCTGTGTAGTGGGGAAACTGCTTGAGTGTATTATCAAGGAAGAAACAGCAAGGCACTTCGTTAGAAATCGTCCCATTGTGTAGACGCAGCATGGGTTCATGAAGAACAGGTCATGTTTAACAAGTCTTTTGGAAATCCTTGGATACAATGCGAGCAAGATGGATAACAAGGCCCCAGTGGCTATGGTATACCGAGGTTTCCAAAAGAACTTCAACAAGTTGCTGCACAAGAAGCTGCTGCATAAGAAAAAGTGCATGGTGTTACGTGTAAATTATCAGCATTATAGATGATTGTTTGAATAACAGGAAGCAAATTGTGAGTGTAAGTGAGTGATATTCTGGCTGACAATCAATACCTAGTGGTGTGCTTCAGAGATGGGTGTTGTGGCCACAATTATTCACAATTTATACAGATGATTTGGAGTTGGAGAGAACATGTAGTGTGACAAGGTTTGCAGATGACACGAAGATGCGTTTCATAGCAAAGCATGCAGAGGACTGTGAGACTTCGTGGATGAACATAGATAATTTGAGTGAGTGGGTAAAGGTCTGGCAGATGGAATACAATGTTGATAAATGTGATGTCATCCATTTTGTTGGGAGTGCCAGTAAAAAATGATTATTACTTGAATGGTAAAACGTTGCAGCATGTTGTCATACAGAGGGACCTGCTTGTCCACGTGCATGAATCACAGAAGGCTGGTCTGCAAGTACCGCAAATACTGAGGAAAGCAAATGGAATGTTGCCCTTCATTGCTAAAGGGATTGAGGTTATAAGCAGGGAGGTCATGTTGCAGCTGTCCAGGGTGCTGGTGGGGCCACGCCTGGAATACTGTATGCAGTTTTGGTCTCATCATTTCAAGAAGGGTATACTGGCACTGTAGGGGGTGCAGAGGTGGTTTATTCGGATGATTCCAGAGGTGAGGGGGTTTGCTTATGAGGTGTGAGTTAGCAGACTGGAACTATTTTCATTGGAATTTAGAAGAATGACAGGATGATCTCATAGAAACATGTAAAATTATGCAGGGACTTTATAAGATCGAAGTAGAGAGGATGTGTCCACTGGCAGGTGAAGCTAAGACAAAAGGGAATGGCCTCAATATTAGAGGGAGTAGATTTAGAATTAAATTGAGAAGGAATATCTTCATCGAGAGGTTTGTAATCTTTGGAATTCCCTGTGCAGTTAAGTAATTGGTACTACTTCAGTAAACGGTTTTAAAGATAAGATAGATACTTTTTGAGCAATAAAGTAAATAAGGGATACGATGGGAGCGCGGGAAGTAGATCAGAGTCCACGAGTAGATCAGTCATGATCTTATTGCGTGGCAGAGGACCAAACGGCCTATTCGTGCTCCTAGTTCTTCTGTTCTTCTGTTCTTATGAAAGGGGAGTGGCCAGTTATCTCAGTTCAGCTCCTCTGCTTTGGTTTGTTTGGTCTGATTTTCCGCAGTCTGGCTGTTTACTTAAAGCAGGCAGCAGTTGTGAAGTTACCGGATCCAAAGAAGTTGGTCTATGTTGTTCCTCCCTCTCTCTGACATCTCTCTTCTTAGAAACTGGGTTTGACTTTTTTTATCCATTCGGTTTTGCCATGGGGTGTTAATCGGGATTATATCAAGTGTTTGGAATACCATCATTAAATTGGGATAACCTGTTGTGTTTTAGGATAGGTTAAGTTATTCTGTATTGTATCCTCTTGTGTTTGTGTCTCACTCAGTAATCTTGTAAAGACATTCAGTTTTGTTTAAAACGAAGTGATTTGACCAGCTGCATCACTCCTGGAATATCCACCTTACATTTGCTTAAATCAATGAGCAGAGTTTGGTCTGCACTATTTCCTTGAAATGATTTGAGGGGGTCTGTCCTGGCCCATAACAGTGTGTAACAGCCAGACCTAATATAGTGGCAGGGGTGAGAATTGGAGAGCTGACAGGAAAAAGGGAATCAGCATCAACCTTTCCATACATTTTGTGAGAGAAAGCAATAACTAGTGGGATAATCCAGGAATTGATATTTGGGTCCCATCTATTTAGAAAACAGATCAAACATTTGTTCTTGGGTGTTAAATGTAATCTTTCCAAATCAGCTGATGGTACCAAACTGAGATTGTGAGTGGGTGGGGAGGATATAAAAAAGTTTCAAGGTGATTGAGACAATTGGAGGAAATTGTAAAATATGTGGCAGCTGAAGAACAATGTGGATAGACGTAACATTGAGCAATTTGGTTGGAAAAAATAGACGAACAGGCTAGCATTTCAAAAGGAATTAATGTAAAAAAAGTTGCCGCATGAAGATACTTATGTGTATACTTTTGTTGACTTCTTCAACAAACTCCAAGGTCCATGCAGGGCAGTGAGTTCTGAAGCTAGAAGTCAATACTGGGATTGATAATGGCACACTGACCAGTATATATAACTCACCAAGTGCTGACCTGTGTCATTGAAAATGATCTCGATTTCCTTGTGCACCAGTCACAGAAAGCAATACTGCTGCAACAGAAAGCAGATAGGAAGATAAATGATTATGTTGAACTTCATTTCCGGGGGATTTGAGTCAGGTGTGTCTTACTGCAGCTACACGGGGCGTTGGTGAGCTCCCATCTCGAACATTGTGCAGTATTCTGTGTACTTTTGGTCTCCTTATCTAATAAAGGGCAAACCTGATGTTGAGGGAGAGCAGCGAAGTATGACCAGACTGATCTCTGGGATGACAGGCTTGTTGTGGGAGCAGAGTTTCAGGCAACTGGGCCTGTATTCCGTGGAGTTCAGGAAAATGGGTGGAGATCTCAGTGAAATATATAAAACTCTGACATGGTGAAACAGATTGTCAGCAGGGATTATAATTCCACTGGCTGGGACATCTAAAACAAGGGTCACGGTATTAGGTACAGGCAAGCCACTCTGAAATGAGATGAGAATAAATGTCTGCACTCGCAGACTGGTGAACCTGGGGAATTCTGTCCCATATCTTCCCTTTCTGGGGAAGGTGGGACTCTATAAAAAGGATGGGCTACACCTGAACCTGAGGGGCACCAGTGTCCTTGGGGGGAGGTTTGCTAGTGCTCTTTGGGAGGGTTTAAACTAACTCCGCGGGGCATGGGAACCAGGACTGTAGCTTTAGGGTACAGGACCTTGAGTGTAGGGAGGTTAGGAATAATGCAGCGATCTCTAAGGAGGGTGCCTGTAACCAGAAAGGTGGATTGAAGTGTGTATACTTCAATGCCAGAAGTATAAGGAATAAGATAGGTGAACTTGCAGCGTGGGTTGGTACCTGGGACTTCGATGTTGTGGCCATTACAGAGACGTGGGTAGAACAGGGACAAGAATGGCTGTTGCACGTTCCAGGGTTCAAATGTTTTAGTAGGATCAGACATGGGGGTAAAAAAGGGGGAGGCGTGGCATTACTTGTCAAAGACAGTATCACAGCAGTGGAATGGACGATGGAAGAGGACTTGCCATCTGAGGTAGTTTGGGCTGAGGTTAGAAATAGGAAAGGTGAGGTCACCCTGTTAGGTGTTTTCTACAGGCCTCCTAATAGTCCTAGAGAAGTAGAGGATAATATTGCGAGGATGATTCAGGAAAAGAGTTAAGGTAGCAGGGTGGTTGTTATGGGGGACTTTAACTTCCCAGATATTGACTGGGAGAGCTATAGCTCGAGTTCATTAGATGGGTCGGTGTTTGTACAATGTGTGCAGGAAGGTTTCCTGACACAACATGTCGACAGGCCAACAAGAGGGAGGCTATATTGGATTTGGTTCTAGGTAATGAACCAGGCCAGGTGTTAGACTTGGAGGTAGGTGAGCACTACGGGGACAGTGACCACAACTCGGTGACTTTTACTTTAGTGATGGAGAGGGATAATCGTGCGCCGCAGGACAAGAGCTATAGCTGGGGGCAGGGAAATTATGATGCAGTGAGGCATGACTTAGGTTGTGTGGATTGGAAAAACAGGCTTCAAGAGAAGAACACTAATGAGATGTGGGGATTGTTCAAGGAGCAGCTACTGCGTGTCCTCGATAGGTATGTACCAGTCAGGCATGGTGTAAAGGGCCTTGTGAGGCAGCCGTGGTTTAGTAAGGAATTGGAGTCCCTTGTGAAAGGGAAGAAGGCGGCATATGTAAAGATGAGGCGTGAAGGTTCAGTAGGGGCGATTGAGAGTTATAAGGTAGCCAGGAAGGAGCTAAAGAGGGAGCTAAGAAAAGCGAGAAGGGGACATGAAAAGTCTTTAGCTGGTAGGATTAGGGAAAACCCAAAGGCTTTCTATAGGTATGTCAAGAATAAAAGGATGACTAGGGTAGGTATCGGTCCAGTCAAGGATAGTAGTGGGAAGTTGTGTGTGGAGGCGGAGGAGATTGGAGAGACATTAAATCAGTACTTTTCATCAGTATTCACTCAGGAACAGGACACTGTTGCTGATGTGAATATGGAATCACAAATAATTAGAATGGATGCCCTGGAAATATGCAGGGAAGAGGTTTGGGAATATTGGAAAGGATGAATATAGATAAGTCTCCTGGGCCTGATGGCATTTACCCCAGGATCCTATGGGAAGCTAGGGAGGAGATAGCAGAGCCATTGGCCTGGATTTTTATGTCGTCATTGTCACGGGAATAGTACCAGAGGACTGGAGGATAGCGAATGTGGTCCCATTGTTCAAGAAAGGGAGTAGGGATAGCCCTAGTAACTATAGGCCAGTGAGTCTGACTTCAGTGGTGGGCAAAGTCTTAGAGAGAATGGTAAGGATAAGATTTATGAACATCTGGGTAGGAATAACGTGATCAGGGATAGCCAGCATGGTTTTGTGAAGGGAAGGTCGTGCCTCACAAACCTTATTGAGTTCTTTGAGAAGGTGACTAAGGAAGTGGACGAGGGTAAAGCAGTAGATGTTGTGTATATGGATTTTAGTAAGGCGTTCGATAAGGTTCCCCATGGTAGGCTAATGCTAAAAACTTCGGAGGTATGGCATTGAGGATACATTAGAGGTTTGGATTAGGAATTGGCTGGCTGGAAGGAGACAGAGGGTAGTAGTTGATGGATTATGTTCATCTTGGAGCGCAGTTACTAGCGGTGTACACCAAGGATCTGTTTTGGGACCATTGCTTTTTGTTATCTTTATAAATGATCTAGAGAAGGACTTGAAAGCTGGGTAAGCAAGTTTGCGGATGACACGAAGTCGGTGGAGTTGTGGATAGTGAGGAAGGAAGTGGTAGGTTACAGCGGGATATAGATAAGTTGCAGAGCTGGGCGGAAATGTGGCAAATGGAATTCAATGTAGCTAAGTGCGAAGTCGTTCACTTTGGTAGGAATAACAAGATGATGGAATTACTGGGCTAATGGTAGGCTACTTGGTAGTGTGGATGAGCAGAGGGATCTTGGTGTCTATGTACACAGATCTCTGAAAGTTGCCACCCAGGTAAATAGTGCTGTGAGGAAGGCATATGGTGTACTGGGCTTTATTGGCAGAGGAATGAGTTCCGGAGTCCTGAGGTCATGTTGCAGTTGTATAAGACTCTGGTGAGGCCTCATCTGGAGTATTGTGAGCAGTTTTGGTCGCCATACTATAGTAAGGATGTGGAAGCTTTAGAACGAGTGCAGAGGAGGTTTACCAGGATGTTGCCTGGAATGGTAGGAAAATCTTATGAGGAAAGGCTGAGGCACTTGGGGCTGTTCTCATTGGAGAAGAGAAGGTTTAGGGGAGATCTGATAGAAGTGTATAAGATGATTAGGGGTTTAGATAGGGTAGATACTAAGAACCTTTTACCGCTAATGGAGTCAGGTGTTACTAGGGGACATAGCTTTAAATTAAGGGGTGGTAGGTATAGGACAGATGTTAGGGGTAGATTCTTCACACAGCGGGTTGTGAGTTCATGGAATGCCTGCCCGTATCAGTGGTGAACTCTCCTTCTTTATGTTCATTTAAGCGGGCATTGGATAGGCATTTGGAAGTTATTGGG
>NW_026869283.1:141595-170710 GCF_020745735.1 Hemiscyllium ocellatum | reverse complement strand
GGATGTGATATCAGTGCTGGGGTGGGATATCAGTGCTGGGGTGTGATATCAGTGCTGGGGTGGGATATCAGTGCTGGGGATGGGATATCAGTGCTGGGATGGGATATCAGTGCTGGGGTGGGATATCAGTGCTGGGATGTGATATCAGTGCTGGGGGTGGGATATCAGTGCTGGGATGTGATATCAGTGCTGGGTGTGATATCAGTGCTGGGGATGGGATATCAGTGCTGGATGGGATATCAGTGCTGGGGTGTGATATCAGTGCTGGGGTGGGATATCAGTGCTGGGGATGGGATATCAGTCCTGGGGTGGGATATCAGTGCTGGGGTGTGATATCAGTGCTGGGGTGGGATATCAGTGCTGGGGATGGGATATCAGTGCTGGGATGGGATATTAGTGCTGGGGTGTGATATCAGTGCTGGGGTGGGATATCAGTGCTGGGGTGTGATATCAGTGCTGGGGTGGGATATCAGTGCTGGGGTGCGATATCAGTGCCGGAATGGGATATCAGTGCTGGGGTGTGATATCAGTGCTGGATGGGATATCAGTGCTGGGATGGGATATCAGTGCTGGGGTGGGATATCAGTGCTGGGATGTGATATCAGTGCTGGGATGTGATATCAGTGCTGGGATGTGATATCAGTGCTGGGGTGGGATATCAGTGCTGGGATGTGATATCAGTGCTGGGGTGTGATATCAGTGCTGGGATGGGATATCAGTGCTGGGATGGGATATCAGTGCTGGGGTGGGATATCAGTGCTGGGATGTGATATCAGTGCTGGGGTGGGATATCAGTGCTGGGATGTGATATCAGTGCTGGGGTGGGATATGAGTGCTGGGGATGGGATATCAGTGCTGGGATGGGATATCAGTGCTGGGGTGTGATATCAGTGCTGGGGTGGGATATCAGTGCTGGGGATGGGATATCAGTCCTGGGGTGGGATATCAGTGCTGGGGTGTGATATCAGTGCTGGGGTGGGATATCAGTGCTGGGGATGGGATATCAGTCCTGGGGTGGGATATCAGTGCTGGGGTGGGATATCAGTGCTGGGATGGGATATCAGTGCTGGGGTGTGATATCAGTGCTGGGGTGGGATATCAGTGCTGGGGTGTGATATCAGTGCTGGGGTGGGAAATCATTGCTGGGGTGTGATATCAGTGCTGGAATGGGATATCAGGGCTGGGATGTGATATCAGTGCTGGGGTATGATATCAGTGCTGGGATGTGATATCAGTGCTGGGGTGTGATATCAGTGCTGGGATGGGGATGTCAGTGCTGGGATGTGATATCAGTGCTGGGGTGGGATATCAGTGCTGGGGTGTGATATCAGTGCTGGAATGGGATATCAGGGCTGGGATGGAATATCAGTGCTGGGGGTGTGATATCAGTGCTGGGGTGAGATATCAGTGCTGGGGGTGTGATATCAGTGCTGGGATGTGATATCAGTGCTGGGGTGGGATATCAGTGCTGGGGTATGATATCAGTGCTGGGTGGGGTATCAGTGCTGGGATGTGATATCAGTGCTGGGATGGGATATCAGTGCTGGGGTGGGATATCAGTGCTGGGAAGTGATATCAGTGCCGGGGTGTGATATCAGTGCTGGGGATGGGATATCAGTGCTGGCGTGTGATATCAGTGCTGGGGTGGGATATCAGTGCTGGTGTGGGGTATCAGTGCTAGGGTGTGATATCAGTGCTGGGGTATGATATCAGTGCTGGGGATGGGATATCAGTGCTGGGATGGGAGATCAGTGCTGGGGTGGGGTATCAGTGCTGGGGTGGGATATCAGTGCTGGGGTGGGTTATCAGTGCTGGGATGTGATATAAGTGCTGGGGATGGGATATCAGTGCTGGGATGGGAGATCAGTGCTGGGGTGGGGTATCAGTGCTGGGTGTGTGATATCAGTGCTAGGGGTGGGATATCAGTGCTGGGATGTGATATCAGTGCTGGGGTGGGATATCAGTGCTGGGGTATGATATCAGTGCTGGCGTGGGGTATCAGTGCTGGGATGTGATATCAGTGCTGGGATGGGATATCAGTGCTGGGGTGGGATATCAGTGCTGGGATGGGATATCAGTGCTGGGGTGGGATATCACTGCTGGGATGTGATATCAGTGCTGGGGATGGGATATCAGTGCTGGGATGGGATATCAGTGCTGGGATGTGATATCAGTGCTGGGGTGGGATATCAGTGCTGGGGATGGGATATCAGTGCTGGGGTGGGATATCAGTGCTGGGGTGTGATATCAGTGCTGGGGTGGGATATCAGTGCTGGGGATGGGATATCAGTGCTGGGGTGGGATATCAGTGCTGGGGTGGGATATCAGTGCTGGGGTGGGATATCAGTGCTGGGGTGTGATATCAGTGCTGGGGTGGGATATCAGTGCTGGGGTGTGATATCAGTGCTGGGGTGGGATATCAGTGCTGGGGTGTGATATCTGTGCTGGAATGGGATATCAGTGCTGGGGTGTGATATCAGTGCTGGGATGGGATATCAGTGCTGGGATGGGATATCAGTGCTAGGGGTGGGATATCAGTGCTGGGATGTGATATCAGTCCTGGGGTGGGATATCAGTGCTGGGGTGTGATATCAGTGCTGGTGTGGGATATCAGTGCTGGGGTGTGATATCAGTGCTGGGATGGGAAATCAGTGCTGGGGTGTGATATCAGTGCTGGGATGGGATATCAGGGCTGGGATGTGATATCAGTGCTGGGGTGTGATATCAGTGCTGGGATGTGATATCAGTGCTGGGGTGTGATATCAGTGCTGGGGTGGGATATCAGTGCTGGGGTGTGATATCAGTGCTGGGATGGGATATCAGTGCTGGGTGTGATATCAGTGCTGGAATGGGATATCAGGGCTGGGATGTGATATCAGTGCTGGGGTATGATATCAGTGCTGGGATGTGATATCAGTGCTGGGGTGTGATATCAGTGCTGGGATGGGGATATCAGTGCTGGGATGTGATATCAGTGCTGGGGTGGGATATCAGTGCTGGGGTGTGATATCAGTGCTGGGGTGGGATATCAGTGCTGGGATGGATATCAGTGCTGGGGTGTGATATCAGTGCTGGGGTGAGATATCAGTGCTGGGGTGTGATATCAGTGCTGGGATGTGATATCAGTGCTGGGGTGGGATATCAGTGCTGGGGTATGATATCAGTGCTGGCGTGGGGTATCAGTGCTGGGATGTGATATCAGTGCTGGGATGGGATATCAGTGCTGGGGTGGGATATCAGTGCTGGGAAGTGATATCAGTGCTGGGGTGTGATATCAGTGCTGGGATGGATATCAGTGCTGGCGTGTGATATCAGTGCTGGGGTGGGATATCAGTGCTGGTGTGGGGTATCAGTGCTAGGGTGTGATATCAGTGCTGGGGTATGATATCAGTGCTGGGGATGGGATATCAGTGCTGGGATGGGAGATCAGTGCTGGGGTGGGGTATCAGTGCTGGGGTGGGATATCAGTGCTGGGGTGGGTTATCAGTGCTGGGATGTGATATAAGTGCTGGGGATGGGATATCAGTGCTGGGATGGGAGATCAGTGCTGGGGTGGGGTATCAGTGCTGGGTGTGTGATATCAGTGCTAGGGGTGGGATATCAGTGCTGGGATGTGATATCAGTGCTGGGGTGGGATATCAGTGCTGGGGTATGATATCAGTGCTGGCGTGGGGTATCAGTGCTGGGATGTGATATCAGTGCTGGGATGGGATATCAGTGCTGGGGTGGGATATCAGTGCTGGGATGGGATATCAGTGCTGGGGTGGGATATCACTGCTGGGATGTGATATCAGTGCTGGGGATGGGATATCAGTGCTGGGATGGGATATCAGTGCTGGGATGTGATATCAGTGCTGGGGTGGGATATCAGTGCTGGGGATGGGATATCAGTGCTGGGGTGGGATATCAGTGCTGGGGTGTGATATCAGTGCTGGGGTGGGATATCAGTGCTGGGGATGGGATATCAGTCCTGGGGTGGGATATCAGTGCTGGGGTGGGATATCAGTGCTGGGATGGGATGTCAGTGCTGGGGTGTGATATCAGTGCTGGGGTGGGATATCAGTGCTGGGGTGTGATATCAGTGCTGGGGTGGGATATCAGTGCTGGGGTGTGATATCTGTGCTGGGATGGGATATCAGTGCTGGGGTGTGATATCAGTGCTGGGATGGGATATCAGTGCTGGGATGGGATATCAGTGCTAGGGTGGGATATCAGTGCTGGGATGTGATATCAGTGCTGGGGATGGGATATCAGTGCTGGGATGTGATATCAGTGCTGGGATGTGATATCAGTGCTGGGGTGGGATATCAGTGCTGGGATGTGATATCAGTGCTGTGGTGTGATATCAGTGCTGGGGATGGGATATCAGTGCTGGGATGGGATATCAGTGCTGGGGTGTGATATCAGTGCTGGGGTGGGATATCAGTGCTGGGGATGGGATATCAGTGCTGGGGTGGGATATCAGTGCTGGGGTGGGATATCAGTGCTGGGATGGGATATCAGTGCTGGGGTGTGATATCAGTGCTGGGGATGGGATATCAGTCCTGGGGTGAGATATCAGTGCTGGGGTGGGATATCAGTGCTGGGATGGGGATATCAGTGCTGGGGTGTGATATCAGTGCTGGGGTGGGATATCAGTGCTGGGGTGGGATATCAGTGCTGGGTGGTGATATCAGTGCTGGGGGTGTGATATCAGTGCTGGATGTGATATCAGTGCTGGGGTGAGATATCAGTGCTGGGGTGTGATTTCAGTGCTGGGATGTGATATCAGTGCTGGGGTGAGATATCAGTGCTGGGGTGGGATATCAGTGCAGGGGTGTGATATCAGTGCTGGGATGGGATATCAGTGCTGGGATCTGATATCAGTGCTGGGATGGGATATCAGTGCTGGGATGTGATATCAGTGCTGGGGTGGGGTATCAGTGCTGGGGTGTGATATCAGTGCTGGGGTGTGATATCAGTGCTGGGGTGGGATATCAGTGCTGGTGTGGGGTATCAGTGCTAGGGTGTGATATCAGTGCTGGGGTATGATATCAGTGCTGGCGAGGGGTATCAGTGCTGGGATGTGATATCAGTGCTGGTGTGGGGTATCAGTGCTAGGGTGTGATATCAGTGCTGGGGTATGATATCAGTGCTGGGGTGGGGTATCAGTGCTGGGATGTGATATCAGTGCTGGTGTGGGGTATCAGTGCTAGGGTGTGATATCAGTGCTGGGGTATGATATCAGTGCTGGGGTGGGGTATCAGTGCTGGGATGTGATATCAGTGCTGGGATGGGATATCAGTGCTGGGATGGGATATCAGTGCTGGGGTGGGTTATCAGTGCTGGGATGTGATATCAGTGCTGGGGATGGGATATCAGTGCTGGGATGGGAGATCAGTGCTGGGGTGGGGTATCAGTGCTGGGGTGGGATATCAGTGCTGGGGGTGTGATATCAGTGCTGGTGTGCGGTATCAGTGCTGGGGTGTGATATCAGTGCTGGGGTGTGATATCAGTGCTGGGGTGAGGTATCAGTGCTGGGATGTGATATCAGTGCTGGGATGGGATATCAGTGCTGGGGTGGGATATCAGTGCTGGGATGGGATATCAGTGCTGGGGTGGGATATCAGTGCTGAGATGTGATATCAGTGCTGGGGATGGGATATCAGTGCTGGGATGTGATATCAGTGCTGGGATGTGATATCAGTGCTGGGGTGGGATATCAGTGCTGGGATGTGATATCAGTGCTGGGGTGTGATATCAGTGCTGGGGATGGGATATCAGTGCAGGGATGGGATATCAGTGCTGGGGTGGGATATCAGTGCTGGGATGTGATATCAGTGCTGGGGTGGGATATTAGTGCTGGGATGTGATATCAGTGCTGGGGTGTGATATCAGTGCTGGGGTGGGATATCAGTGCTGGGGATGGGATATCAGTCCTGGGGTGGGATATCAGTGCTGGGGTGGGATATCAGTGCTGGGGTGGGATATCAGTGCTGGGGATGGGATATCAGTCCTGGGGTGGGATATCAGTGCTGGGGTGGGATATCAGTGCTGGGATGGGATATCAGTGCTGGGGTGTGATATCAGTGCTGGGGTGGGATATCAGTGCTGGGGTGTGATATCAGTGCTGGGGTGCGATATCAGTGCCGGAATGGGATATCAGTGCTGGGGTGTGATATCAGTGCTGGGATGGGATATCAGTGCTGGGATGGGATATCAGTGCTGGGGTGGGATATCAGTGCTGGGATGTGATATCAGTGCTGGGGTGTGATATCAGTGCTGGGATGTGATATCAGTGCTGGGATGTGATATCAGTGCTGGGGTGGGATATCAATGCTGGGGTGGGATATCAATGCTGGGATGTGATATCAGTGCTGGGGTGTGGTATCAGTGCTGGATGGGATATCAGTGCTGGGATGGGATATCAGTGCTGGGGTGGGATATCAGTGCTGGGATGTGACATCAGTGCTGGGGTGGGATATCAGTGCTGGGATGTGATATCAGTGCTGGGGTGTGATATCAGTGCTGGGGATGGGATATCAGTGCTGGGGTGGGGTATCAGTGCTGGGGTGTGATATCAGTGCTGGGGTGGGATATCAGTGCTGGGGATGGGATATCAGTCCTGGGGTGGGATATCAGTGCTGGGGTGTGATATCAGTGCTGGGGTGGGATATCAGTGCTGGGGATGGGATATCAGTCCTGGGGTGGGATATCAGTGCTGGGGTGGGATATCAGTGCTGGGATGGGATATCAGTGCTGGGGTGTGATATCAGTGCTGGGGTGGGATATCAGTGCTGGGGTGTGATATCAGTGCTGGGATGGGAAATCAGTGCTGGGGTGTGATATCAGTGCTGGAATGGGATATCAGGGCTGGGATGTGATATCAGTGCTGGAATGGGATATCAGGGCTGGGATGTGATATCAGTGCTGGGGTATGATATCAGTGCTGGGATGTGATATCAGTGCTGGGGTGTGATATCAGTGCTGGGATGGGGATTTCAGTGCTGGGATGTGATATCAGTGCTGGGGTGGGATATCAGTGCTGGGGTGTGATATCAGTGCTGGAATGGGATATCAGGGCTGGGATGGAATATCAGTGCTGGGGGTGTGATATCAGTGCTGGGATGTGATATCAGTGCTGGGGTGAGATATCAGTGCTGGGGGTGTGATATCAGTGCTGGGATGTGATATCAGTGCTGGGGTGTGATATCAGTGCTGGGGATGGGATATCAGTGCTGGGATGGGATATCAGTGCTGGGGTGGGATATCAGTGCTGGGATGTGATATCAGTGCTGGGGTGGGATATTAGTGCTGGGATGTGATATCAGTGCTGGGGTGTGATATCAGTGCTGGGGTGGGATATCAGTGCTGGGGATGGGATATCAGTCCTGGGGTGGGATATCAGTGCTGGGGTGGGATATCAGTGCTGGGGTGGGATATCAGTGCTGGGGATGGGATATCAGTCCTGGGGTGGGATATCAGTGCTGGGGTGGGATATCAGTGCTGGGATGGGATATTAGTGCTGGGGTGTGATATCAGTGCTGGGGTGGGATATCAGTGCTGGGGTGTGATATCAGTGCTGGGGTGGGATATCAGTGCTGGGATGGGATATCAGTGCTGGGGTGTGATATCAGTGCTGGGATGGGATATCAGTGCTGGGATGGGATATCAGTGCTGGGGTGGGATATCAGTGCTGGGATGTGATATCAGTGCTGGGGTGTGATATCAGTGCTGGGATGTGATATCAGTGCTGGGATGTGATATCAGTGCTGGGGTGGGATATCAGTGCTGGGGTGGGATATCAATGCTGGGATGTGATATCAGTGCTGGGGTGTGGTATCAGTGCTGGGGATGGGATATCAGTGCTGGGGTGGGATATCAGTGCTGGGTGTGATATCAGTGCTGGGGTGGGATATCAGTGCCGGGGTGGGATATCAGTGCTGGGTGTGATATCAGTGCTGGGGTGTGATATCAGTGCTGGGGATGGGATATCAGTGCTGGGATGGGAGATCAGTGCTGGGGTGGGGTATCAGTGCTGGGGTGGGATATCAGTGCTGGGGTGGGTTATCAGTGCTGGGATGTGATATAAGTGCTGGGGATGGGATATCAGTGCTGGGATGGGATATCAGTGCTGGGGTGGGTATCAGTGCTGGGTGTGTGATATCAGTGCTAGGGGTGGGATATCAGTGCTGGGATGTGATATCAGTGCTGGGGTGGGATATCAGTGCTGGGGTATGATATCAGTGCTGGCGTGGGGTATCAGTGCTGGGATGTGATATCAGTGCTGGGATGGGATATCAGTGCTGGGGTGGGATATCAGTGCTGGGATGGGATATCAGTGCTGGGGTGGGATATCAGTGCTGGGGATGGGATATCAGTGCTGGGGTGTGATATCAGTGCTGGGGTGTGATATCAGTGCTGGGGTGGGATATCAGTGCTGGGGATGGGATATCTGTGCTGGGGTGGGATATCAGTGCTGGGGTGGGATATCAGTGCTGGGATGGGATATCAGTGCTGGGGTGTGATATCAGTGCTGGGGTGGGATATCAGTGCTGGGGTGTGATATCAGTGCTGGGGTGGGATATCAGTGCTGGGGATGGGATATCAGTGCTGGGGTGGGATATCAGTGCTGGGGTGTGATATCAGTGCTGGGGTGGGATATCAGTGCTGGGGATGGGATATCAGTGCTGGGGTGGGATATCAGTGCTGGGGTGGGATATCAGTGCTGGGATGGGATATCAGTGCTGGGGTGTGATATCAGTGCTGGGTGGGATATCAGTGCTGGGGTGTGATATCAGTGCTGGGGTGGGATATCAGTGCTGGGGTGTGATATCAGTGCTGGGGTGGGAAATCAGTGCTGGGGTGTGATATCAGTGCTGGGATGGGATATCAGGGCTGGGATGTGATATCAGTGCTGGGGATGGGATATCAGTGCTGGGATGTGATATCAGTGCTGGGGTGGGAAATCAGTGCTGGGGTGTGATATCAGTGCTGGAATGGGATATCAGGGCTGGGATGTGATATCAGTGCTGGGGTATGATATCAGTGCTGGGATGTGATATCAGTGCTGGGGTGTGATATCAGTGCTGGGATGGGGATGTCAGTGCTGGGATGTGATATCAGTGCTGGGGTGGGATATCAGTGCTGGGGTGTGATATCAGTGCTGGAATGGGATATCAGGGCTGGGATGGAATATCAGTGCTGGGGGGTGTGATATCAGTGCTGGGGTGAGATATCAGTGCTGGGGGTGTGATATCAGTGCTGGGATGTGATATCAGTGCTGGGGTGGGATATCAGTGCTGGGGTATGATATCAGTGCTGGGTGGGGTATCAGTGCTGGGATGTGATATCAGTGCTGGGATGGGATATCAGTGCTGGGGTGGGATATCAGTGCTGGGAAGTGATATCAGTGCTGGGGTGTGATATCAGTGCTGGGGATGGGATATCAGTGCTGGCGTGTGATATCAGTGCTGGGGTGGGATATCAGTGCTGGTGTGGGGTATCAGTGCTAGGGTGTGATATCAGTGCTGGGGTATGATATCAGTGCTGGGGATGGGATATCAGTGCTGGGATGGGAGATCAGTGCTGGGGTGGGGTATCAGTGCTGGGGTGGGATATCAGTGCTGGGGTGGGTTATCAGTGCTGGGATGTGATATAAGTGCTGGGGATGGGATATCAGTGCTGGGATGGGAGATCAGTGCTGGGGTGGGGTATCAGTGCTGGGTGTGTGATATCAGTGCTAGGGGTGGGATATCAGTGCTGGGATGTGATATCAGTGCTGGGGTGGGATATCAGTGCTGGGGTATGATATCAGTGCTGGCGTGGGGTATCAGTGCTGGGATGTGATATCAGTGCTGGGATGGATATCAGTGCTGGGGTGGGATATCAGTGCTGGGATGGGATATCAGTGCTGGGGTGGGATATCACTGCTGGGATGTGATATCAGTGCTGGGGATGGGATATCAGTGCTGGGATGGGATATCAGTGCTGGGATGTGATATCAGTGCTGGGGTGGGATATCAGTGCTGGGGATGGGATATCAGTGCTGGGGTGGGATATCAGTGCTGGGGTGTGATATCAGTGCTGGGGTGGGATATCACTGCTGGGATGTGATATCAGTGCTGGGGATGGGATATCAGTGCTGGGATGGGATATCAGTGCTGGGATGTGATATCAGTGCTGGGGTGGGATATCAGTGCTGGGGATGGGATATCAGTGCTGGGGTGGGATATCAGTGCTGGGGTGTGATATCAGTGCTGGGGTGGGATATCAGTGCTGGGGATGGGATATCAGTCCTGGGGTGGGATATCAGTGCTGGGGTGGGATATCAGTGCTGGGATGGGATGTCAGTCCTGGGGTGGGATATCAGTGCTGGGGTGGGATATCAGTGCTGGGATGTGATATCAGTGCTGGGGTGGGATATCAGTGCTGGGGTGTGATATCTGTGCTGGAATGGGATATCAGTGCTGGGGTGTGATATCAGTGCTGGGATGGGATATCAGTGCTGGGATGGGATATCAGTGCTGGGATGGGATATCAGTGCTAGGGTGGGATATCAGTGCTGGGATGTGATATCAGTGCTGGGGATGGATATCAGTGCTGGGATGTGATATCAGTGCTGGGATGTGATATCAGTGCTGGGGTGGGATATCAGTGCTGGGATGTGATATCAGTGCTGTGGTGTGATATCAGTGCTGGGGATGGGATATCAGTGCTGGGATGGGATATCAGTGCTGGGGTGTGATATCAGTGCTGGGGTGGGATATCAGTGCTGGGGTGGGATATCAGTGCTGGGGTGGGATATCAGTGCTGGGATGGGATATCAGTGCTGGGGTGTGATATCAGTGCTGGGGATGGGATATCAGTCCTGGGGTGAGATATCAGTGCTGGGGTGGGATATCAGTGCTGGGATGGGATATCAGTGCTGGGTGTGATATCAGTGCTGGGGTGGGATATCAGTGCTGGGGTGGGATATCAGTGCTGGGTGGTGATATCAGTGCTGGGGGTGTGATATCAGTGCTGGGATGTGATATCAGTGCTGGGGTGAGATATCAGTGTTGGGGGTGTGATTTCAGTGCTGGGGTGGGATATCAGGGCTGGGATGTGATATCAGTGCTGGAATGGGATATCAGGGCTGGGATGTGATATCAGTGCTGGGGTGGGATATCAGTGCTGGGATGTGATATCAGTGCTGGGGTGTGATATCAGTGCTGGGATGGGATTTCAGTGCTGGGATGTGATATCAGTGCTGGGGTGGGATATCAGTGCTGGGGTGTGATATCAGTGCTGGAATGGGATATCAGGGCTGGGATGGATATCAGTGCTGGGGGTGTGATATCAGTGCTGGGATGTGATATCAGTGCTGGGGTGAGATATCAGTGCTGGGGGTGTGATATCAGTGCTGGGATGTGATATCAGTGCTGGGGTGTGATATCAGTGCTGGGGATGGGATATCAGTGCTGGGGTGGGATATTAGTGCTGGGATGTGATATCAGTGCTGGGGTGGGATATCAGTGCTGGGATGTGATATCAGTGCTGGGGTGGGATATCAGTGCTGGGATGTGATATCAGTGCTGGGGTGTGATATCAGTGCTGGGTGGGATATCAGTGCTGGGGATGGGATATCAGTGCTGGGGTGGGATATCAGTGCTGGGGTGGGATATCAGTGCTGGGGTGGGATATCAGTGCTGGGGATGGGATATCAGTCCTGGGGTGGGATATCAGTGCTGGGGTGGGATATCAGTGCTGGGATGGGATATCAGTGCTGGGGTGTGATATCAGTGCTGGGGTGGGATATCAGTGCTGGGATGTGATATCAGTGCTGGGGTGTGATATCAGTGCTGGGATGTGATATCAGTGCTGGGATGTGATATCAGTGCTGGGGTGGGATATCAGTGCTGGGGTGGGATATCAGTGCTGGGATGTGATATCAGTGCTGGGGTGTGGTATCAGTGCTGGGATGGGATATCAGTGCTGGGATGGGATATCAGTGCTGGGGTGGGATATCAGTGCTGGGATGTGATATCAGTGCTGGGGTGGGATATCAGTGCTGGGATGTGATATCAGTGCTGGGGTGTGATATCAGTGCTGGGGATGGGATATCAGTGCTGGGGTGGGATATCAGTGCTGGGGTGTGATATCAGTGCTGGGGTGGGATATCAGTGCTGGGGATGGGATATCAGTGCTGGTGTGGGATATCAGTGCTGGGGTGTGATATCAGTGCTGGGGTGGGATATCAGTGCTGGGGATGGGATATCAGTCCTGGGGTGGGATATCAGTGCTGGGGTGGGATATCAGTGCTGGGATGGGATATCAGTGCTGGGGTGTGATATCAGTGCTGGGGTGGGATATCATTGCTGGGGTGTGATATCAGTGCTGGGGTGGGAAATCAGTGCTGGGGTGTGATATCAGTGCTGGAGTGGGATATCAGTGCTGGGATGTGATATCAGTGCTGGGATGGGATATCAGGGCTGGGATGTGATATCAGTGCTGGGGTGTGATATCAGTGCTGGGATGTGATATCAGTGCTGGGGTGTGATATCAGTGCTGGGATGGGGATTTCAGTGCTGGGATGTGATATCAGTGCTGGGGTGGGATATCAGTGCTGGGGTGTGATATCAGTGCTGGAATGGGATATCAGGGCTGGGATGGAATATCAGTGCTGGGGGTGTGATATCAGTGCTGGGATGTGATATCAGTGCTGGGGTGAGATATCAGTGCTGGGGGTGTGATATCAGTGCTGGGATGTGATATCAGTGCTGGGGTGAGATATCAGTGCTGGGGTGGGATATCAGTGCTGGGATCTGATATCAGTGCTGGGATAGGATATCAGTGCTGGGATGGGATATCAGTGCTGGGGTGGGATATCAGTGCTGGGGTGTGATATCAGTGCTGGCGTGTGATATCAGTGCTGGGGTGGGATATCAGTGCTGGTGTGGGATATCAGTGCTGGGGTGTGATATCAGTGCTGGGGTGGGATATCAGTGCTGAGGATGGGATATCAGTGCTAGGGTGGGATATCAGTGCTGGGGTGGGATATCAGTGCTGGGGTGGGTTATCAGTGCTGGGATGTGATATAAGTGCTGGGGATGGGATATCAGTGCTGGGATGGGAGATCAGTGCTGGGGTGGGGTATCAGTGCTGGGGTGTGATATCAGTGCTGGGGGTGTGATATCAGTGCTGGTGTGGGGTATCAGTGCTGGGGTGTGATATCAGTGCTGGGGTATGATATCAGTGCTGGGGTGGGATATCAGTGCTGGGATGGGATATCAGTGCTGGGGTGGGATATCACTGCTGGGATGTGATATCAGTGCTGGGTGTGATATCAGTGCTGGGATGGGATATCAGTGCTGGGGTGGGATATCAGTGCTGGGATGGGATATCAGTGCTGGGTGGGATATCACTGCTGGGATGTGATATCAGTGCTGGGGATGGGATATCAGTGCTGGGGTGTGATATCAGTGCTGGGGTGGGGTATCAGTGCTGGGATGTGATATCAGTGCTGGGATGGGATATCAGTGCTGGGGTGGGATATCAGTGCTGGGGTGTGATATCAGTGCTGGGGTGGGATATCAGTGCTGGGGATGGGATATCAGTGCTGGGGTGGGATATCAGTGCTGGGGTGGGATATCAGTGCTGGGATGGGATATCAGTGCTGGGGTGGATATCAGTGCTGGGGTGGGATATCAGTGCTGGGATGTGATATCAGTGCTGGGTGGGATATCAGTGCTGGGGTGTGATATCAGTGCTGGGATGGGATATCAGTGCTGGGGTGTGATATCAGTGCTGGGATGGGATATCAGTGCTGGGATGGGATATCAGTGCTGGGATGGGATATCAGTGCTAGGGTGGGATATCAGTGCTGGGATGTGATATCAGTGCTGGGGTGGGATATCAGTGCTGGGATGTGATATCAGTGCTGGGATGTGATATCAGTGCTGGGGTGGGATATCAGTGCTGGGATGTGATATCAGTGCTGTGGTGTGATATCAGTGCTGGGGTGGGATATCAGTGCTGGGATGGGATATCAGTGCTGGGGTGTGATATCAGTGCTGGGGTGGGATATCAGTGCTGGGGTGGGATATCAGTGCTGGGGTGGGATATCAGTGCTGGGATGGGATATCAGTGCTGGGGTGTGATATCAGTGCTGGGGATGGGATATCAGTCCTGGGGTGAGATATCAGTGCTGGGGTGGGATATCAGTGCTGGGATGGGATATCAGTGCTGGGGTGTGATATCAGTGCTGGGGTGGGATATCAGTGCTGGGGTGGGATATCAGTGCTGGGTGGTGATATCAGTGCTGGGGGTGTGATATCAGTGCTGGGATGTGATATCAGTGCTGGGGTGAGATATCAGTGTTGGGGGTGTGATTTCAGTGCTGGGATGGGATATCAGTGCTGGGATGTGATATCAGTGCTGGAATGGGATATCAGGGCTGGGATGTGATATCAGTGCTGGGGTGTGATATCAGTGCTGGGATGTGATATCAGTGCTGGGGTGTGATATCAGTGCTGGGATGGGGATATCAGTGCTGGGATGTGATATCAGTGCTGGGGTGGGATATCAGTGCTGGGGTGTGATATCAGTGCTGGGGTGGGATATCAGGGCTGGGATGGAATATCAGTGCTGGGGGTGTGATATCAGTGCTGGGATGTGATATCAGTGCTGGGGTGAGATATCAGTGCTGGGGTGTGATATCAGTGCTGGGATGTGATATCAGTGCTGGGGTGTGATATCAGTGCTGGGGATGGGATATCAGTGCTGGGGTGGGATATCAGTGCTGGGATGTGATATCAGTGCTGGGGTGGGATATCAGTGCTGGGATGTGATATCAGTGCTGGGGTGGGATATCAGTGCTGGGATGTGATATCAGTGCTGGGGTGTGATATCAGTGCTGGGGTGGGATATCAGTGCTGGGGATGGGATATCAGTGCTGGGGTGGGATATCAGTGCTGGGGTGGGATATCAGTGCTGGGGTGGGATATCAGTGCTGGGGATGGGATATCAGTGCTGGGGTGGGATATCAGTGCTGGGGTGGGATATCAGTGCTGGGATGGGATATCAGTGCTGGGGTGTGATATCAGTGCTGGGGTGGGATATCAGTGCTGGGATGTGATATCAGTGCTGGGGTGTGATATCAGTGCTGGGATGTGATATCAGTGCTGGGATGTGATATCAGTGCTGGGGTGGGATATCAGTGCTGGGGTGGGATATCAGTGCTGGGATGTGATATCAGTGCTGGGGTGTGGTATCAGTGCTGGGATGGGATATCAGTGCTGGGATGGGATATCAGTGCTGGGGTGGGATATCAGTGCTGGGATGTGACATCAGTGCTGGGGTGGGATATCAGTGCTGGGATGTGATATCAGTGCTGGGGTGTGATATCAGTGCTGGGGATGGGATATCAGTGCTGGGGTGGGATATCAGTGCAGGGGTGTGATATCAGTGCTGGGGTGGGATATCAGTGCTGGGGATGGGATATCAGTGCTGGTGTGGGATATCAGTGCTGGGGTGTGATATCAGTGCTGGGGTGGGATATCAGTGCTGGGGATGGGATATCAGTCCTGGGGTGGGATATCAGTGCTGGGGTGGGATATCAGTGCTGGGATGGGATATCAGTGCTGGGGTGTGATATCAGTGCTGGGGTGGGATATCATTGCTGGGGTGTGATATCAGTGCTGGGATGGGAAATCAGTGCTGGGGTGTGATATCAGTGCTGGGATGGGATATCAGGGCTGGGATGTGATATCAGTGCTGGAATGGGATATCAGGGCTGGGATGTGATATCAGTGCTGGGGTATGATATCAGTGCTGGGATGTGATATCAGTGCTGGGGTGTGATATCAGTGCTGGGATGGGGATTTCAGTGCTGGGATGTGATATCAGTGCTGGGGTGGGATATCAGTGCTGGGGTGTGATATCAGTGCTGGAATGGGATATCAGGGCTGGGATGGAATATCAGTGCTGGGGGTGTGATATCAGTGCTGGGATGTGATATCAGTGCTGGGGTGAGATATCAGTGCTGGGGGTGTGATATCAGTGCTGGGATGTGATATCAGTGCTGGGGTGAGATATCAGTGCTGGGGTGGGATATCAGTGCTGGGATCTGATATCAGTGCTGGGATAGGATATCAGTGCTGGGATGGGATATCAGTGCTGGGGTGGGGTATCAGTGCTGGGGTGTGATATCAGTGCTGGCGTGTGATATCAGTGCTGGGGTGGGATATCAGTGCTGGTGTGGGGTATCAGTGCTAGGGTGTGATATCAGTGCTGGGGTGGGATATCAGTGCTGGGATGGGATATCAGTGCTAGGGTGGGATATCAGTGCTGGGGTGGGATATCAGTGCTGGGGTGGGTTATCAGTGCTGGGATGTGATATAAGTGCTGGGGATGGGATATCAGTGCTGGGATGGGAGATCAGTGCTGGGGTGGGGTATCAGTGCTGGGGTGTGATATCAGTGCTGGGGGTGTGATATCAGTGCTGGGGTGGGGTATCAGTGCTGGGGTGTGATATCAGTGCTGGGGTATGATATCAGTGCTGGGGTGGGATATCAGTGCTGGGATGGGATATCAGTGCTGGGGTGGGATATCACTGCTGGGATGTGATATCAGTGCTGGGATGTGATATCAGTGCTGGGATGGGATATCAGTGCTGGGGTGGGATATCAGTGCTGGGATGGGATATCAGTGCTGGGTGGGATATCACTGCTGGGATGTGATATCAGTGCTGGGGATGGGATATCAGTGCTGGGATGGGATATCAGTGCTGGGATGTGATATCAGTGCTGGGGTGGGATATCAGTGCTGGGATGTGATATCAGTGCTGGGGTGTGATGTCAGTGCTGGGGATGGGATATCAGTGCTGGGGTGGGATATCAGTGCTGGGGTGGGATATCAGTGCTGGGATGTGATATCAGTGCTGGGGTGGGATATCAGTGCTGGGATGTGATATCAGTGCTGGCGTGTGATATCAGTGCTGGGGTGGGATATCAGTGCTGGGATGGGATATCAGTGCTGGGGTGTGATATCAGTGCTGGGGTGGGATATCAGTGCTGGGGATGGGATATCAGTGCTGGGGTGGATATCAGTGCTGGGGTGTGATATCAGTGCTGGGGTGGGATATCAGTGCTGGGAATGGGATATCAGTGCTGGGGTGGATATCAGTGCTGGGATGGGATATCAGGGCTGGGATGGGATATCAGTGCTGGGGTGTGATATCAGTGCTGGGGTGGGATATCAGTGCTGGGGTGTGATATCAGTGCTGGATGGGATATCAGTGCTGGGGTGTGATATCAGTGCTGGGATGGGATATCAGTGCTGGGGTGGGATATCAGTGCTGGGATGGGGATATCAGTGCTGGGGTGTGATATCAGTGCTGGGATGGGATACCAGTGCTGGGGTGGGATATCAGTGCTGGGGTGTGATATCAGTGCTGGGATGGGATATCAGTGCTGGGATGGGATATCAGTGCTGGGATGGGATATCCGTGCTGGGATGGGATATCAGTGCTGGGGTGGGATATCAGTGCTGGGATGTGATATCAGTGCTGGGGTGTGATATCAGTGCTAGGGGTGGGATATCAGTGCTGGGATGGGATATCAGTGCTGGGGTGTGATGTCAGTGCTGGGGTGTGATATCAGTGCTGGGGTGTGATATCAGTGCTGGGGTGTGATATCAGTGCTGGGGTGGATATCAGTGCTGGGGTGTGATATCAGTGCTGGGATGGGATATCAGTGCTGGGATGGGATATCAGTGCTGGGGTGGGATATCAGTGCAGGGATGGGATATCAGTGCTGGGGTGGGATATCAGTGCTTGGGTGTGATATCAGTGCTGGGGTGGGATTTCAGTGCTGGGGTGTGATATCAGTGCAGGGATGTGATATCAGTACTGGGGTGTGATATCAGTGCTGGGATGGGATATCAGTGCTGGGATGTGATATCAGTGCTGGGGTGTGATATCAGTGCTGGGGTGGGGTATCAGTGCTGGGATGTGATATCAGTGCTGGGGTGGGATATCAGTGCTGGAATGGGATATCAGTGCTGGGGTGGGATATCTGTGCTGGGATGTGATATCAGTGCTGGGGGTGTGATATCAGTGCTGGGATGTGATATCAGTGCTGGGGTGTGATATCAGTGCTGGGGTGGGATATCAGTGCTGGGGTGTGATATCAGTGCTGGGGTGTGATATCAGTGCTGGGGTGGGATATCAGTGCTGGGGTGGGATATCAGTGCTGGGGGTGTGATATCAGTGCTGGGGTGGGATATCAGTGCTGGGGGTGTGATATCAGTGCTGGGGTGGATATCAGTGCTGGGGTGTGATATCAGTGCTGGGATGGGATAACAGTGCTGGGATGTGATATCAGTGCTGGGATGGGATATCAGTGCAGGGATGAGATATCAGTGCTGGGGTGTGATATCAGTGCTGGGGTGTGATATCAGTGCTGGGGTGGGATATCAGTGCTGGGATGGGATATCAGTGCTGGGATGGGATATCAGTGCTGGGGTGGGATATCAGTGCTGGGGTGTGATATCAGTGCTGGGATGTGATATCAGTGCAGGGATGGGATATCAGTGCTGGGGTGTGATATCAGTGCTGGGGTGTGATATCAGTGCTGGGGTGGGTATCAGTGCTGGGATGGGATATCAGTGCTGGGGTGGGATATCAGTGCTGGGGTGTGATATCAGTGCTGGGATGGGATATCAGTGCTGGGATGGATATCAGTGCTGGGGTATGATATCAGTGCTGGGATGTGATATCAGTGCTGGGGTGGGATATCAGTGCTGGGATGGGATATCAGTGCTGGGATGGGATATCAGTGCTGGGGTGTGATATCAGTGCTGGGGTGGGATATCAGTGCTGGGGTGGGATATCAGTGCTGGGTGGTGATATCAGTGCTGGGGGTGTGATATCAGTGCTGGGATGTGATATCAGTGCTGGGGTGAGATATCAGTGTTGGGGGTGTGATTTCAGTGCTGGGCTGTGATATCAGTGCTGGGGTGAGATATCAGTGCTGGGGTGGGGTATCAGTGCTGGGGTGGGATATCAGTGCTGGGGTGGGTTATCAGTGCTGGGATGTGATATAAGTGCTGGGGATGGGATATCAGTGCTGGGATGGGAGATCAGTGCTGGGGTGGGGTATCAGTGCTGGGTGTGTGATATCAGTGCTAGGGGTGGGATATCAGTGCTGGGATGTGATATCAGTGCTGGGGTGGGATATCAGTGCTGGGGTATGATATCAGTGCTGGCGTGGGGTATCAGTGCTGGGATGTGATATCAGTGCTGGGATGGGATATCAGTGCTGGGGTGGGATATCAGTGCTGGGATGGGATATCAGTGCTGGGGTGGGATATCACTGCTGGGATGTGATATCAGTGCTGGGGATGGGATATCAGTGCTGGGATGGGATATCAGTGCTGGGGTGGGATATCAGTGCTGGGGATGGGATATCAGTCCTGGGGTGGGATATCAGTGCTGGGGTGGGATATCAGTGCTGGGATGGGATATCAGTGCTGGGGTGTGATATCAGTGCTGGGTGGGATATCAGTGCTGGGGTGTGATATCAGTGCTGGGGTGGGATATCAGTGCTGGGGTGTGATATCAGTGCTGGAATGGGATATCAGTGCTGTGGTGTGATATCAGTGCTGGGATGGGATATCAGTGCTGGGATGGGATATCAGTGCTAGGGTGGGATATCAGTGCTGGGATGTGATATCAGTGCTGGGGATGGGATATCAGTGCTGGGATGTGATATCAGTGCTGGGATGTGATATCAGTGCTGGGGTGGGATATCAGTGCTGGGATGTGATATCAGTGCTGTGGTGTGATATCAGTGCTGGGGATGGGATATCAGTGCTGGGATGGGATATCAGTGCTGGGGTGTGATATCAGTGCTGGGGTGGGATATCAGTGCTGGGGATGGGATATCAGTCCTGGGGTGGGATATCAGTGCTGGGGTGGGATATCAGTGCTGGGATGGGATATCAGTGCTGGGGTGTGATATCAGTGCTGGGGATGTGATATCAGTGCTGGGGTGTGATATCAGTGCTGGGGATGGGTTATCAGTCCTGGGGTGAGATATCAGTGCTGGGGATGGGATATCAGTGCTGGGGTGGATATCAGTGCTGGGGTGTGATATCAGTGCTGGGGTGGGATATCAGTGCTGGGGATGGGATATCAGTGCTGGGATGTGATATCAGTGCTGGGATGTGATATCAGTGCTGGGGTGGGATATCACTGCTGGGATGTGATATCAGTGCTGTGGTGTGATATCAGTGCTGGGGATGGGATATCAGTGCTGGGATGGGATATCAGTGCTGGGGTGTGATATCAGTGCTGGGGTGGGATATCAGTGCTGGGGATGGGATCTCAGTCCTGGGGTGGGATATCAGTGCTGGGATGGGATATCAGTGCTGGGGTGTGATATCAGTGCTGGGGATGGGATATCAGTCCTGGGGTGAGATATCAGTGCTGGGTTGGGATATCAGTGCTGGGATGGGATATCAGTGCTGGGGTGTGATATCAGTGCTGGGGTGTGATATCAGTGCTGGGGTGGGATATCAGTGCTGGGGTATGATATCAGTGCTGGCGTGGGATATCAGTGCTGGGGTGGGATATCAGTGCTGGGGATGGGATATCAGTGCTGGGGATGGGATATCAGTCCTGGGGTGGGATGTCAGTGCTGGGGTGGGATATCAGTGCTGGGGTGGGATATCAGTGCTGGGGTGTGATATCAGTGCTGGGGTGGGATATCAGTGCTGGGGATGGGATATCAGTGCTGGGGTGGGATATCAGTGCTGGGGTGGGATATCAGTGCTGGGGTGGGATATCAGTGCTGGGGATGGGATATCAGTGCTGGGGATGGGATATCAGTCCTGGGGTGGGATATCAGTGCTGGGGTGGGTATCAGTGCTGGGGTGGGATATCAGTGCTGGGGTGTGATATCAGTGCTGGGGTGGGATATCAGTGCTGGGGTGAGATATCAGTGCTGGGGTGTGATTTCAGTGCTGGGATGTGATATCAGTGCTGGGGTGAGATATCAGTGCTGGGGTGGGATATCAGTGCTGGGATGTGATATCAGTGCTGGGGTGTGATATCAGTGCTGGGGTGGGATATCAGTGCTGGGGATGGGATATCAGTCCTGGGGTGGGATATCAGTGCTGGGGTGGGATATCAGTGCTGGGGTGGGATATCAGTGCTGGGGATGGGATATCAGTGCTGGGGATGGGATATCAGTGCTGGGGTGGGATATCAGTGCTGGGGTGGGATATCAGTGCTGGGGTGGGATATCAGTGCTGGGGTGTGATATCAGTGCTGGGGTGGGATATCAGTGCTGGGGATGGGATATCAGTGCTGGGGTGGGATATCAGTGCTGGGGTGGGATATCAGTGCTGGGATGGGATATCAGTGCTGGGGTGTGATATCAGTGCTGGGGTGGGATATCAGTGCTGGATGGGATATCAGTGCTGGGGTGTGATATTTGTGCTGGGATGGGATATCAGTGCTGGGATGGGATATCAGTGCTAGGGTGGGATATCAGTGCTGGGGTATGATATCAGTGCTGGCGTGGGGTATCAGTGCTGGGATGTGATATCAGTGCTGGGATGGGATATCAGTGCTGGGATGGGATATCAGTGCTGGGGTGGGTTATCAGTGCTGGGATGTGATTTCAGTGCTGGGGATGGGATATCAGTGCTGGGATGGGAGATCAGTGCTGGGGTGGGGTATCAGTGCTGGGGTGGGATATCAGTGCTGGGGGTGTGATATCAGTGCTGGTGTGCGGTATCAGTGCTGGGGTGGGATATCAGTGCTGGGGTATGATATCAGTGCTGGCGTGAGGTATCAGTGCTGGGATGTGATATCAGTGCTGGGATGGGATATCAGTGCTGGGGTGGGATATCAGTGCTGGGATGGGATATCAGTGCTGGGGTGGGATATCAGTGCTGGGATGTGATATCAGTGCTGAGATGTGATATCAGTGCTGGGGATGGGATATCAGTGCTGGGATGTGATATCAGTGCTGGGGTGGGAAATCAGTGCTGGGGTGTGATATCAGTGCTGGAATGGGATATCAGGGCTGGGATGTGATATCAGTGCTGGGGTATGATATCAGTGCTGGGATGTGATATCAGTGCTGGGTGTGATATCAGTGCTGGGATGGGGATGTCAGTGCTGGGATGTGATATCAGTGCTGGGGTGGGATATCAGTGCTGGGGTGTGATATCAGTGCTGGAATGGGATATCAGGGCTGGGATGGAATATCAGTGCTGGGGGTGTGATATCAGTGCTGGGGTGAGATATCAGTGCTGGGGGTGTGATATCAGTGCTGGGATGTGATATCAGTGCTGGGGTGAGATATCAGTGCTGGGGTGGGATATCAGTGCAGGGGTGTGATATCAGTGCTGGGATGGGATATCAGTGCTGGGATCTGATATCAGTGCTGGGATAGGATATCAGTGCTGGGATGGGATATCAGTGCTGGGGTGGGATATCAGTGCTGGGGTGTGATGTCAGTGCTGGCGTGTGATATCAGTGCTGGGGTGGGATATCAGTGCTGTTGTGGGGTATCAGTGCTAGGGTGTGATATCAGTGCTGGGGTATGATATCAGTGCTGGGGATGGGATATCAGTGCTGGGACGGGAGATCAGTGCTGGGGTGGGGTATCAGTGCTGGGGTGGGATATCAGTGCTGGGGTGGGTTATCAGTGCTGGGATGTGATATAAGTGCTGGGGATGGGATATCAGTGCTGGGATGGGAGATCAGTGCTGGGGTGGGGTATCAGTGCTGGGTGTGTGATATCAGTGCTAGGGGTGGGATATCAGTGCTGGGATGTGATATCAGTGCTGGGGTGGGATATCAGTGCTGGGGTATGATATCAGTGCTGGCGTGGGGTATCAGTGCTGGGATGTGATATCAGTGCTGGGATGGGATATCAGTGCTGGGGTGGGATATCAGTGCTGGGATGGGATATCAGTGCTGGGGTGGGATATCACTGCTGGGATGTGATATCAGTGCTGGGGTGGGATATCAGTGCTGGGATGGGATATCAGTGCTGGGGTGGGATATCAGTGCTGGGGATGGGATATCAGTCCTGGGGTGGGATATCAGTGCTGGGGTGGGATATCAGTGCTGGGATGGGATATCAGTGCTGGGGTGTGATATCAGTGCTGGGGTGGGATATCAGTGCTGGGGTGTGATATCAGTGCTGGGGTGGGATATCAGTGCTGGGGTGTGATATCAGTGCTGGAATGGGATATCAGTGCTGGGGTGTGATATCAGTGCTGGGATGGGATATCAGTGCTGGGATGGGATATCAGTGCTAGGGTGGGATATCAGTGCTGGGATGTGATATCAGTGCTGGGGATGGGATATCAGTGCTGGGATGTGATATCAGTGCTGGGATGTGATATCAGTGCTGGGGTGGGATATCAGTGCTGGGATGTGATATCAGTGCTGTGGTGTGATATCAGTGCTGGGGATGGGATATCAGTGCTGGGATGGGATATCAGTGCTGGGGTGTGATATCAGTGCTGGGGTGGGATATCAGTGCTGGGGATGGGATATCAGTCCTGGGGTGGGATATCAGTGCTGGGGTGGGATATCAGTGCTGGGATGGGATATCAGTGCTGGGGTGTGATATCAGTGCTGGGGATGTGATATCAGTGCTGGGGTGTGATATCAGTGCTGGGGATGGGTTATCAGTCCTGGGGTGAGATATCAGTGCTGGGGATGGGATAACAGTGCTGGGGTGGGATATCAGTGCTGGGGTGTGATATCAGTGCTGGGGTGGGATATCAGTGCTGGGGATGGGATATCAGTGCTGGGATGTGATATCAGTGCTGGGATGTGATATCAGTGCTGGGGTGGGATATCACTGCTGGGATGTGATATCAGTGCTGTGGTGTGATATCAGTGCTGGGGATGGGATATCAGTGCTGGGATGGGATATCAGTGCTGGGGTGTGATATCAGTGCTGGGGTGGGATATCAGTGCTGGGGATGGGATCTCAGTGCTGGGGTGGGATATCAGTGCTGGGATGGGATATCAGTGCTGGGGTGTGATATCAGTGCTGGGGATGGGATATCAGTGCTGGGGTGGGATATCAGTGCTGGGTTGGGATATCAGTGCTGGGATGGGATATCAGTGCTGGGGTGTGATATCAGTGCTGGGGTGTGATATCAGTGCTGGGGTGGGATATCAGTGCTGGGTGGTGATATCAGTGCTGGGGGTGTGATATCAGTGCTGGGATGTGATATCAGTGCTGGGGTGAGATATCAGTGTTGGGGGTGTGATTTCAGTGCTGGGATGTGATATCAGTGCTGGGGTGAGATATCAGTGCTGGGGTGGGATATCAGTGCTGGGATGTGATATCAGTGCTGGGGTGTGATATCAGTGCTGGGGTGGGATATCAGTGCTGGGGATGGGATATCAGTCCTGGGGTGGGATATCAGTGCTGGGGTGTGATATCAGTGCTGGGGTGGGATATCAGTGCTGGGGATGGGATATCAGTGCTGGGGATGGGATATCAGTCCTGGGGTGGGATATCAGTGCTGGGTTGGGATATCAGTGCTGGGGTGGGATATCAGTGCTGGGGTGTGATATCAGTGCTGGGGTGGGATATCAGTGCTGGGGATGGGATATCAGTGCTGGGGTGGGATATCAGTGCTGGGGTGGGATATCAGTGCTGGGATGGGATATTAGTGCTGGGGTGGGATATCAGTGCTGGGGTGGGATATCAGTGCTGGGGTGTGATATCAGTGCTGGGGTGGATATCAGTGCTGGGATGGGATATCAGTGCTGGGGTGGGATATCAGTGCTGGGTGGGATATCAGTGCTGGGGTGTGATATCAGTGCTGGGGTGGGATATCAGTGCTGGGATGTGATATCAGTGCTGGGTGTGATATCAGTGCTGGGATGTGATATCAGTGCTGGGATGGGATATCAGTGCTGGGATGTGATATCAGTGCTGGGATGTGATATCAGTGCTGGGATGTGATATCAGTGCTGGGGTGGGATATCAGTGCTGGGGTGGGATATCAGTGCTGGGGTGGATATCAGTGCTGGGTGTGATATCAGTGCTGGGGTGGGATATCAGTGCTGGGTGTGATATCAGTGCTGGGTGGGATATCAGTGCTGGGTGTGATATCAGTGCTGGGATGGGATATCAGTGCTGGGGTGGGATATCAGTGCTGGGATGGGATATCAGTGCTGGGGTGGGATATCAGTGCTGGGATGTGATATCAGTGCTGGGATGTGATATCAGTGCTGGGATGGGATATCAGTGCTGGGATGTGATATCAGTGCTGGGGTGTGATATCAGTGCTGGAATGGGATATCAGGGCTGGGATGTGATATCAGTGCTGGGGTGTGATATCAGTGCTGGGATGTGATATCAGTGCTGGGGTGTGATATCAGTGCTGGGATGGGATATCAGTGCTGGGATGTGATATCAGTGCTGGGGTGGGATATCAGTGCTGGGGTGTGATATCAGTGCTGGAATGGGATATCAGTGCTGGGATGGATATCAGTGCTGGGGGTGTGATATCAGTGCTGGGGTGAGATATCAGTGCTGGGGGTGTGATATCAGTGCTGGGATGTGATATCAGTGCTGGGGTGGATATCAGTGCTGGGGTGGGATATCAGTGCAGGGGTGTGATATCAGTGCTGGGATGGGATATCAGTGCTGGGATCTGATATCAGTGCTGGGATAGGATATCAGTGCTGGGATGGGATATCAGTGCTGGGGTGGGTATCAGTGCTGGGGTGTGATGTCAGTGCTGGCGTGTGATATCAGTGCTGGGGTGGGATATCAGTGCTGTTGTGGGGTATCAGTGCTGGGTGTGATATCAGTGCTGGGGTATGATATCAGTGCTGGGGATGGGATATCAGTGCTGGGATGGGAGATCAGTGCTGGGGTGGGGTATCAGTGCTGGGGTGGGATATCAGTGCTGGGGTGGGTTATCAGTGCTGGGATGTGATATAAGTGCTGGGGATGGGATATCAGTGCTGGGATGGGAGATCAGTGCTGGGGTGGGGTATCAGTGCTGGGTGTGTGATATCAGTGCTGGGGTGGGATATCAGTGCTGGGATGTGATATCAGTGCTGGGGTGGGATATCAGTGCTGGGGTATGATATCAGTGCTGGCGTGGGGTATCAGTGCTGGGATGTGATATCAGTGCTGGGATGGGATATCAGTGCTGGGGTGGGATATCAGTGCTGGGATGGGATATCAGTGCTGGGGTGGGATATCAGTGCTGGGATGTGATATCAGTGCTGGGGATGGGATATCAGTGCTGGGATGGGATATCAGTGCTGGGGTGGGATATCAGTGCTGGGGATGGGATATCAGTGCTGGGGTGGGATATCAGTGCTGGGGTGGGATATCAGTGCTGGGATGGGATATCAGTGCTGGGGTGTGATATCAGTGCTGGGGTGGGATATCAGTGCTGGGGTGTGATATCAGTGCTGGGGTGGGATATCAGTGCTGGGGTGTGATATCAGTGCTGGGATGGGATATCAGTGCTGGGGTGTGATATCAGTGCTGGGATGGGATATCAGTGCTGGGATGGGATATCAGTGCTAGGGTGGGATATCAGTGCTGGGATGTGATATCAGTGCTGGGGATGGGATATCAGTGCTGGGATGTGATATCAGTGCTGGGATGTGATATCAGTGCTGGGGTGGGATATCAGTGCTGGGATGTGATATCAGTGCTGTGGTGTGATATCAGTGCTGGGGATGGGATATCAGTGCTGGGATGGGATATCAGTGCTGGGGTGTGATATCAGTGCTGGGGTGGGATATCAGTGCTGGGGATGGGATATCAGTGCTGGGGTGGGATATCAGTGCTGGGGTGGGATATCAGTGCTGGGATGGGATATCAGTGCTGGGGTGTGATATCAGTGCTGGGGATGTGATATCAGTGCTGGGGTGTGATATCAGTGCTGGGGATGGGATATCAGTGCTGGGGTGAGATATCAGTGCTGGGGATGGGATAACAGTGCTGGGGTGGGATATCAGTGCTGGGGTGTGATATCAGTGCTGGGGTGGGATATCAGTGCTGGGGATGGGATATCAGTGCTGGGATGTGATATCAGTGCTGGGATGTGATATCAGTGCTGGGGTGGGATATCAGTGCTGGGATGTGATATCAGTGCTGGGGTGTGATATCAGTGCTGGGGATGGGATATCAGTGCTGGGATGGGATATCAGTGCTGGGGTGTGATATCAGTGCTGGGGTGGGATATCAGTGCTGGGGATGGGATATCAGTGCTGGGGTGGGATATCAGTGCTGGGATGGGATATCAGTGCTGGGGTGTGATATCAGTGCTGGGGATGGGATATCAGTGCTGGGGTGAGATATCAGTGCTGGGGTGGGATATCAGTGCTGGGATGGGATATCAGTGCTGGGGTGTGATATCAGTGCTGGGGTGTGATATCAGTGCTGGGGTGGGATATCAGTGCTGGGTGTGATATCAGTGCTGGGGTGTGATATCAGTGCTGGGATGTGATATCAGTGCTGGGGTGGGATATCAGTGCTGGGGTGTGATATCAGTGCTGGGATGTGATATCAGTGCTGGGGTGTGATATCAGTGCTGGGGTGGGATATCAGTGCTGGGATGTGATATCAGTGCTGGGGTGTGATATCAGTGCTGGGGTGGGATATCAGTGCTGGGTGGGATATCAGTGCTGGTGTGGGATATCAGTGCTGGGGTGTGATATCAGTGCTGGGGTGGGATATCAGTGCTGGGGATGGGATATCAGTGCTGGGGATGGGATATCAGTGCTGGGGTGGGATATCAGTGCTGGGTTGGGATATCAGTGCTGGGGTGGGATATCAGTGCTGGGGTGTGATATCAGTGCTGGGGTGGGATATCAGTGCTGGGGATGGGATATCAGTGCTGGGGTGGGATATCAGTGCTGGGGTGGGATATCAGTGCTGGGATGGGATATCAGTGCTGGGGTGGGATATCAGTGCTGGGTGGGATATCAGTGCTGGGGTGTGATATCAGTGCTGGGGTGGGATATCAGTGCTGGATGGGATATCAGTGCTGGGTGTGATATCAGTGCTGGGATGGGATATCAGTGCTGGGATGGGATATCAGTGCTGGGGTGGGATATCAGTGCTGGGATGTGATATCAGTGCTGGGGTGTGATATCAGTGCTGGGATGTGATATCAGTGCTGGGATGGGATATCAGTGCTGGGTGTGATATCAGTGCTGGGATGTGATATCAGTGCTGGGGTGTGATATCAGTGCTGGGGATGGGATATCAGTGCTGGGATGGGATATCAGTGCTGGGGTGGGATATCAGTGCTGGGTGTGATATCAGTGCTGGGGTGTGATATCAGTGCTGGGGTGGGATATCAGTGCTGGGGTGTGATATCAGTGCTGGGGTGTGATATCAGTGCTGGGGATGGGATATCAGTGCTGGGATGGGATATCAGTGCTGGGGTGTGATATCAGTGCTGGGGTGGGATATCAGTGCTGGGATGGGATATCAGTGCTGGGGTGGGATATCAGTGCTGGGGTGGGATATCAGTGCTGGGATGGGATATCAGTGCTGGGGGTGTGATATCAGTGCTGGGGATGGGATATCAGTGCTGGGTGTGATATCAGTGCTGGGGTGTGATATCAGTGCTGGGGTGGGATATCAGTGCTGGGGATGGGATATCAGTGCTGGGGTGTGATATCAGTGCTGGGGTGGGATATCAGTGCTGGGGTGTGATATCAGTGCTGGGTGGGATATCAGTGCTGGGGTGTGATATCAGTGCTGGGATGGGATATCAGTGCTGGGATGGGATATCAGTGCTGGGTGGGATATCAGTGCTGGGATGGGATATCAGTGCTGGGATGTGATATCAGTGCTGGGTGTGATATCAGTGCTGGGGTGGGATATCAGTGCTGGGATGGGGATATCAGTGCTGGGATGTGATATCAGTGCTGGGGTGGGATATCAGTGCTGGGGTGGGATATCAGTGCTGGGGTGGGATATCAGTGCTGGGATGGGATATCAGTGCTGGGGTGTGATATCAGTGCTGGGATGGGATATCAGTGCTGGGGTGGATATCAGTGCTGGGGTGTGATATCAGTGCTGGGATGGGATATCAGTGCTGGGGTGGGATATCAGTGCTGGT